>NC_045443.1:39753363-39965749 GCF_002776525.5 Piliocolobus tephrosceles | reverse complement strand
CATGGTTTTCATCTCTGTCATTTCGTTTATGACCTTCTCTGCATTAATTAATCTAGCTGTCAATTCTTCCACTTTTTTTTCAAGATTTTTAGTTTCTTTGCGCTGGGTACGTAATTCCTCCTTTAGCTCTGAGAGGTTTGATGGACTGAAGCCTTCTTCTCTCATCTCATCAAAATCATTCTCTGACCAGCTTTGATCCGTTGCTGGCGATGGGCTGTGCTCCTTTGCAGGAGGAGATGCGCTCTTATTTTTTGAATTTCCAGCTTTTCTGCCCTGCTTTTTCCCCATCTTTGTGGTTTTATCTGTCACTGGTCTTTGATGATGGTGACGTACTGATGGGGTTTTGATATAGGTGTCCTTCCTGTTTGATAGGTTTCCTTCTGACTGTCAGGACCCTCAGCTATAGGTCTGTTGGAGATTGCTTGAGGTCCACTCCAGACCCTGTTTGCCTGGGTATCAGCAGCAGAGGTTGCAGAACATAGAATATTGCTGAACAGCGAGTGCACCTGTCTGATTCTTGCTTTGGAAGCTTCCTCTCAGGGGTGTACTCCACCCTGTGAGGTGTGGGGTGTCAGACTGCCCCTAGTGGGGGATGTCTCCCAGTTAGGCTACTCAGGGGTCAGTGACCCACTTGAGCAGGCAGACTGCCCCTTCTCAGATCTCAACCTCCGTGTTGGGAGATCCACTGCTCTCTTCAAAGCTGTCAGACAGAGTCGTTCGCGTTTCACAGGCTTCTACTCCTTTAGCTGAGCCCTGTCCCCAGAGGCGCAGTCTACAGAGACAGGCAGGTTTCCTTGAGCTGCTGTGAGATCCACCCAGTTCCAGCTTCCCAGCGGCTTTAGTTACCTACTTAAGCCTCAGCGATGGCGGGCGCCCCTCCCCCAGCCTCGCTGCTGCCTTGCGGTTAGATTGCCGCAGACTGCTGTGTTAGCAAGGAGAGAGGCTCCGTGGGCGTGGGACCCTCCCGGCCAGGTGTGGGATACAATCTCCGGTGTGCCGGTGTTACAGCGCAGTATTGGGGTGGGAGTTACCCGATTTTCCAGGTGTTGTGTGTCTCAGTTCCCCTGGCTAGGAAAAGGGACTCCCTTCCCCCTTGCGCTTCCCAGGTGAGGCGATGCCTCGCCCTGCTTCAGCTCTCGCTGGTCGGGCTGCAGCAGCTGACCCGCAGGGATTGTCCGGCACTCCCGAGTGAGATGACCCCAGTACCTCAGTTGAAAATGCAGAAATCGCCGGTCTTCTGTGTCGCTCGCGCTGGGAGATGGAGACTGAAGCTGTTCCTATTCGGCCATCTTGCTCCACCCCCAGCCTGGGTCAAGATTCTTGTGTTAAATCTTGTCAAGATTATTGTGTTAAAATACTCTTATTGTAGTTGAAAGTAACAAAATATCTAGGTGTTTTCTGTTTTAATAACAGGAGCTTCAGATAAAACATTAGTAATAAATATTCTAAGTTCGAGAATGTAGCTCTCTGTACTCATTTGGTGAACACAAGATATAAGGAAATGATCTAAGTCCTAATCTCTGAGTTTCCTAGAGCCAAGGCAACCAGGCCTTGAAAGTCTCCCCAATTTATGGAGATAGAGTCACCATAATTGGTGAGAATATCCCACCAAGTAACCCAGGAACTGAACTTTTCAAGGTTCACATAAGGGTTTCCCATTCACGAAGGCCCAGTTTGTCTTGTGTCTTGTGTTTGGATTTAGATGTTTGGATCTTTGGAATAAAATTTTGTTACCTGGGTGAAATTCTTTCAGAACTCTCAAACATAATCCTATCAGACTTCTTCTCTCAAAAGTATATTTTCATTTATGAGAGCAAAATAACATTTTGATATGGGAGTATAGCTCAGAGAAGAAGTGATTAGACGAGGGAGGAAGTCACAAAAGGTTGTTGTTAGTATGTTCAGATTTCCCCCATTTGTGTGAGGCCATTAATATGTATTTGGTAATTAATGAATACCTAATCCCTGCAAACTGCAATATCCCAGCTGTGCACACAGATATTTTTTAAACCTTATCCATTTTTTAAAAGCCACTTTATTTTTTAGAGCAGTTTTAGGGTCAGATCAATATTGAGAAGAACGCACTGAGAGTTCCCATGTGCCTCTTACCCCTACACAGGCACAGCCTCCCCAAATATCAATGCCCCCCACCAGAGTGGTACATTTGTTACAAATGAGAAACACTGGTACATCATTATTACCCGAAGCTCATACTTATATTAGGGTTTACTTTTGGTGCTGAACGTGTGTGGGTTTTGACAAAGGTGTAATTCCATGTATTCACCATTAGAGTACCATACAGAATAGTTTCACTGCCCTAAAAATCCTCTGTGCTCCACCCTCCTTCTTAACCTCTGGCAACCTCTGGTCTTTCTGCTGTCCCCAGAGTTTTGCTTTTTTCCAGAATGTCACACAGTTGGAATTATACAAAATGTAGCCTTCCAGATTGGCTTCTTTCACTTACTATAATAACATACTTTTAAGGTTCCTTCATGTCTTTCCATGGCTTGATAGTGCTTTTCAGTGCTGAATAACATTCCATTTTTGGGATGTACCACAATTTATCCACTCACTTAGTGAGGAACGGACAGCTTGGTTGCTTCCAAGTTTTGGCAATTATGAAGAAAGCTGCTGTAAATATTGGAGTGCAAGTGTTTTTGTGGACAAAAGTTTTCAGCTCATTTCAAACAACATGGTTGCTGAATTGTATGGTGTGTTTAGTTTTCTAAGAAATTTGCTCAGTATCATGTAATATTAAGCTACTTTTTCATATACTTATTTGCCATCTGCACATCTTCTTTGGTAAGGTATCTGTTTGATCTTTGGCCCATTTTTTAATCAAGTTGTTCATTCTCTTACTGTTGAGTATTCAGCCTCTTATAATATGTGCATCCTCAAGTTTTGGGAGGGCTCACAAAGTGTCTAATGTACATCCATAAAATTTTCTTGGGCACAGCTGGTTGTCATTGTTAAGTCAGGAATCTCTAGCAACAGATCTCAAACCCCTACTATAACCAAATTCATGTTTGGCTGCTCACCACTCAAAATGCTGAATACATAACAGGGCAGATATGGTGAAAGGAAAGCAGCTTTATTTAAATGCTAGTAGTTGAGGAGATGGTCAGCCTCAAGCAGCAAAGAAACAATCTCAAATTTTTAAGCTGACTGAAGGGGCTTAAAAAAAGAAACTTGGCATAGGAAACATGTGAGAGTGGTGCAGGATACAAGTCTGCATGCCTTGTTATGATGGCTATCTGGAGATATTGCCCACCTGGAGAGCTGGCTGGCACCATCTCAACAATGACTAGGTTGTAGATTACCCGCCTTGAGCTGGGTCTCCATGCCTGGTTTGATTCAAGATTAGTCCCTGGGATTTCTAAGCAAGCACATAATTCGATAAGCGAGCACAGTGCATGGGAGTGTCTGCTGGGAAAGAGAGGGAAACGAAAAGTTTCAAAGCACATTTTAAGGCTACATTCTGAGCTTAGAGAAGAAAAGTCCAAAATGCCTTTTAAAGCTAAGCTACTCTGTTATACAAAGAGGGGTCCCTCAGTATCAAATCACCGTCTACCATAGAGAGAGAACTGGGGATTTACCAGTTTTATTCCTACCTGGCATCTGGCATCTTGCAGAGATACTACTCCCAGCCCAGCCAAGGCTTGCCCATTGGCCTGAGTCACCATCGAGACTTCCACAGTCTCAGTGCTGTAGAGTTGCCTATGGTGCCACCTGAAAGTGAGTGAAAGCAGCGATCTTTCCTCCAGGTGATGTGCAGTTAGAGGGAGTCCCACTGTTGGGAAGCTTAGGCCCCAAAGTCAAGAGTTTAGTAACGCACCATAATCAATGCACACACATGACACTATTGTCCCCCGTCCTATGCCTAGGTGGTTGTGCTATCAGTTTCCATGTTCAGATTGTTGTTTCATCCCATACAGCCTCTGGTGTCAAATGTGCCTTTTCTACTTTTGATAATTCACCCTCAATGGTCCCATCATCATTCCCTGTAATCCAGCCTCCACCTACCAAATATGTTTAATATGTCAGAAATCGAGTCATGGACAGGGTTCAAGTTATTTTCCCCATAAGAGACTACTGAGTGTGTCTGTGTCAAAAAGTCTGAAAATATTTATGCATAGTTTTTCTCCATTCTTAAGGAAGCATAATTTTCTCCAAATTCAAGATGATACAAAATTGATTTTTTATACCTGGGCCAGGAAATGTCAAAGTGCTGATGCTGCTAGAGGTAAATGATTGATTCAAATATTCACAGGTGAAAAGATTGCCAGCAAACAGTCAGATTCCATATTTCTAGAGAAACAAAAAGTGACTAGAATAATACCACCAATTTCAAATGGATGAGTGCTTCTCTGTCAATGCCAGGCCAAAGAGCAAGAGTGGTAGCAAACCTGGTTCAATGGGTTGTGCTGTTCCACATCTGCCTGTCCTGATGGAGAAGGGGTCCCCTTCTTTACCCCTCACGAAGGTGCTCTATGGGATAGTGCAACCCCCCAACCCAGGCTCATTAGATAAACATCCAAAGCAACTCTCATCCTGCTAGGAATAGTGAAACTTGTGCTAGAAATAAAAACAAAAGCCAGAGTCAGAGAGATTTTTGTTTTTCTGCTAAAGGCAAATCAATTCCTGTGATAGATTTTCATCTAATATGTTATTTGAAACAAAATAATTTATATGCAAAGAATAGAAACAGAAGAATAAAGTATCCTTTCCAACTAAATATGATTGTGCTGCCTGATTTATTTTTTCAGTGAGAGAAATACAATGAGTTTTAACAAGCTTTATTATAACTTCAAATATAACCATCAAGCTAAAAATGACTTTGATTGTGTGTGACTGTGATTTTCTTCAGAAAGTTCAAATAGACGTGGTATGTTCTAAGGTTACCATGTTAGTTTTTAATGCTGTATTTTACACTGCATCAATACAAATTTTTTTTAGATCAACAATATATCAGATGCATCATTTTCTTCTTCAAAGTTTTTGAAATCTAAAATGTTGGCAGAAATCTTGTAACTCTGAGGTTAGAACAAATCTTACTAAAATAGTTTTCTATACCCAATGGGAAGCTACTGAAGGGTTTTAAGTAAAATCAGATATGTGTTTGAAAAGCTCTTTCTGGGCCAGGTACAGTGGCTCACACCTATAATCCCAGCACTTTGGGAGGCTGAAGTGGGTGAATTGCTTGAGCCCAGGAGTTTGAGACCAATCCGGGCAAGATGGTAAAACCCATCACCACAAAAAACACAAAAATTAGCAGGTGTGGTGGTGTGTGCCTGTAGTTCCAGCTACTCAGGAGGCTGAGTTGGGTGAATCGCTTGAGTCCAGGAGCTGGAGGTCGCAGTGAGCTGAGATGGCACCACTGCACTCCAGGCTGGGTGACAGAGTGAGACCCCATCTCGAAAGAAAGAAAGAAAGAAAGAAAGAAAGAAAGAAAGAAAGAAAGAAAGAAAGAAAGAAAGAAAGAAAGAAAGAAAGAAAAGAAAGAAAGAAAAGAAAAGCTCTCTCTGGATGTGAGATCCCTTTGGAGGGAGCTTTTGGAGGGAGTGTAGGCTCCCTCTGTAATGATGCGGAGCACAGTATAAACTGGGGCTATATCTCTTGCCAGTGGCTGAGTTAGGAGGCTACAACAGTAGTCAGATTATTGTGAAGTCTTGGAGATGGAAGCATGTGGACAGCTTTGAGAATGAATAGGAGGTAACATTGAGAAGATTTCATGAATGGTTAGATATAGGGGCCAAGGGAGGGAGATGTCAAGTGTGACTCCTAGATTTCTGGCTTGCCCAACTTGTTATTACTGGTACCTTCAGTAACAGAGGGAGGAATACAGGGTCAAGACCACACCAGGAGTTGGGGAGAGCATGCTTACTTCTGGATGTAGCAATTTTGAAAAGGCTTTGAGACTTCCAAGATGTGATGTCAAGCAGACAATTGAACATATGGGTGGGGAACGCAGAGCTCGAGGTGTCAAAGTGTGCAGAGGTGTTAGATGAGACAATTGACACCATGGTTGGGGATGAGTTGGACTAAGGAGGGAGCATAAAGTGGAAGAGGAGAGGCCCTAGGGCAAATATTTATGTGGCTGGGTCAGCAAAGGAGAAAGAAAAAGAGTCATAAGCTAGATAGGACATGAAGAACCAAGAAAGGGACAAGTTATGGAAAATGAGTGATTCAAGATGTGTGGAATGGGCAACCATGTGCAGCAGTGCTGAGAAGTCAACAAGAGTAGATTACCTCCAAGTGTTTGAATGATGAAGTCTAGCTGTACAACCTTGTATACAGATTATTATTATTATTTGTCCACAAGCCTTAAGTTAAAATCCCAGGAACTGATTTGATAGGTCAAAAAGGGAAAATATTTGCTAATCAACATTTTAAAGGGCAGAAGATAATAGATGATTAGTCCCTGACCCCCAAGCTTAAGTGAGCCTCAGGGCATGACATCTAACACGTCATTCCAAACAAATTCTAACCAGGCAGGTCTTCTTTGTCTACCTTATAAGTACTTTCATTTCCCTCTTTCTTTTTCTGTCTCTCTCCTTTCTACTTTTTAAATCATTTCTATTCACTTGAGGACTGCTTTCATTTCAATGTTTTAGAAGTTGCAACTTATTTAAATGATAGGTTTTGACAGCATGATGAAATGTTACATATCCCTTAGCCTTGCTTTTATAAGCAACTTTTCTTCAATCTAATAAGTGCAGAGAATTATAGATAAGTTAGCTGAGGATATAGAAAGTGCCCATTAATCTGCTGCTTCCAAACAAAAATGACTAGCCAAGAACAAAGTACAATTGATATATGTCTCTGATCTTTAAATTGCCTAATGAAAAATTGTATTAATGTATTTGAAGTGTCAGAATTCCACTTGAGGCCTAGCTGCTTCTTACGGTTCCTTATATGATCAAAAGGAGAGAGTCACCCTATCTGGCATTTCAAAAACCCATCTATGCCCAGTCACTCCTCAGTAGAAGCAATTTGCATCTGAATCTTCTCCTGCCCTCATACATTGTGGTATCTGAGAGGAAGAGGGAAGGGAGATGGTGAATCTTTTTCTAATGTGATTGTTTGCAATGGCTTTTGGCTGTGAGTTGCATGCATTTCACTCTTTTGAATGACCTCCCTGCTCTCTAATTCTTATGGCATTGACTAATACTACACACCAAGCAAGGCTGCCAACTGATTGGCACAATTTGCAATTTTCATGGCTCACTTGGTAAACTTGCATAGATGTAACTGGCCTACCTCTCTTTCTTCTGCCAATTAAACTGTGCACTCGAGTGTCATCACCCAACATCACTGACAAGGGCAAATGGTACCAGGTTAGCTCTGTGCAAAGACTTTCATCATAGAATTAGTTTGTACGTTTTATTCCCTAAGGGGCCAAAATCAAAATAGCAAAAAGATAAAGAGAACTATTTCTCCACTGTCTAGGAAAAACACAATGAAAGTCTAAATCTGCCAAATGCTAATCACATAACTTACGCCTGAACTACCTGCATAGCAGCTCAAATCTGTGCTCCTCCTTTTTCCTCTCTGCCTTCTCGCCTATTCAGACATCACCTCCTTCATGTGGCCTGTTCTGATCTTTTAAGAGTTGTAGAGAGGACTGAAGAAAATAAAATTGAAACATGCAGCACAACATCGAGCATATGGTACAAGTTTAATTAATGGAAGTAGCTCCAGTAGCAGTAGCAAACCTGCCCATTGGATTTTTATTGTTGTTGTTTGTCTTTGTCACTCAGCCTGCCACCACCCATTGGTACAGAATTCCACATTCCATTTCCATGATCCCCTCATTAGCAACCCAGGTGAAATTTTTTACTGGTTGCTTCTTCCTCAGTCATTAATTCATTTATACATACACTCATTCATTTCATCTCTAGGTATTTCTTAAGTACCACGATGTGCCAGGCATTGAACCACAATCTCCGAGGAAATGGTGGTAAACAAGACAGATATGATATCCCTCTCCTGATAGAGCTTTCATTCTTGTGGAGGAAATCGCAAGCCAAAATAAATAAATAAAATAATTGCCAGAGCAGGAAGACAACAAGCTACTTTTCACAAGACAGTCAAGAAAAGACTTCTTTAGGAGTACGTTTTCAATCCTACACACCTGCAGAAGAGCTGAAATTAGAAAGGACCTTTCAACCTAAGTACATGACAGGAGAGAAAGCTATGTATTTTCATGTGGAACAGTTTACGAGCAGGGGGATCCCAGTTTCTTATAATCAGATTGTCTCTCAGTTTATTTGAATATGCACTAATAACAGAAACTGTTATTTAAATGATATGGTTTAGCAAATTTGACCCCCCCCCCAACAAAAGTATACATTTCAAATGATGAAAAGGGACAGTTTTAGATATTGTTTTGTTAAAGAAACTGGAAAATTCCCTTTACTTTTCTGGGCCTCAAATCTTTCTGAAGATGGTCAAGGTCATAAAAATATTGACCACCTCAAGTCCTGGAGTTATTATAAGTGCGACCATGGCACATTAATACAAAATGTGTAATAATAAACTTTTAAAACATCTCATGAGTAATATTTAGTCTGGCGGTGATGGCAATAAACTTTAAAATATAAAAGTGTCAATGACCAAGAGTCTCAGGTGAGATTTTAGTTTATTGGTTCTTCTGATTCAAACTGGAAACGTGAGTTATGCTGTAATCGTGTATCAATGCAGTCTTACGCTCTGCTCCAGTGAAAAGGAAGCAGAAAGAAGGAAATGAGTTGGTACCCGTTTATTGGCCACCAAAGCTTTCTTCAAGAACACATTTTGGGAAGCTTTGGATGTACAGCAAAATCAAGACATACATGTAGAAAAAAATATGTAGTTGTTAATATACATATTGTTTCAATGCTATTCACATCACTTGTAATCATTGATATTAGGGAGAAGTGAAGCAAAGAAAGAGCAAACACAGTTCCACAGTTCCTGACTGCTTGCTGGTCATTGTCAACCACCTTAATGAATTTTCTGGCTTGCCTTTCTTTCATCATGGTCATATGTGGCTGGTCAAGAGGTTAACCTCCAGCACAAGTTTAATTAAGACCTAGTAATTAGGTTTTTCTTTCCTATGATAAGGAATATTTTTAATGCAATTACCTAATGAGAACAGGCAAATGCTGCTGAATTCTAATTGATAAATGCCCAGGAGTACATGCAAACACTAAAGACCACCTGCCCTGAATTTTGAGTGACTACCAATTTTAAGGCTACACTACAACCAAATCAATTCAGAGCATTCCAGTTTCTTATTTAAAGAACTTCCATCTCCACTATACGGGTACCTTATTTATTTCAGCTGTATAAGCTGATACTATCACAAGAATTCAAATGCTTTAATAATCTGCTTTTAAAAGCTGGTAAAATATTAAATGTCTCCTAGCACTGATCAGTATAATTTGTCAATTTTTTTAATGGAGCAAGTCGCTAAGAAGTGTGTACGTAAGCCCAAAAAGTACAAGACTGGATTCAGTAACCAAAATAACAACAAAGGTAAAACAAAGCAGTTTTGGGAAACAGCCAGATTCCAGTCTTAGGTCTGGAGTTATGATGTCTTGGGCAAATAACTCAAACTATCTCTATTATTTGTAAAATAGAAATAACAAGCCCAACTTTTAGATTTGTTGGGAGCTTTGCTGAAAGTTTGTTGTCCTGTGGTATGGCATATGATTAAAATGTGCAATCAAAATCAGTCAATGTCTATCTCCCCAGGCTGGCCAGCCAGACCTCATTGTGCAATCTGCCCTGGATTCGGAATCCTCTATTAATCACTTTGGCTGATTCCCTGTACTGCAGCCATGGTTCCGAGATGAGAGTGGTCACAGGAAGGCAATGGATTGGAGCACTTTGTTCCCTGTTCTAAATTTAAAATTGTGAAAAGAAAGAAAACCCCATCTTTATAATCACAGCAAAAGAGAGAATTGAAGACTAAATGAGCCAAAGACTAACAGCACATTTTATGCCTGATTTACCAAAGTAATTACTCACATCTATCCTTACTTTGGCCGTGACTCTTTTTTTTTTTTTTTTTTAAACTTTAAGTTGTAGGGTACATGTGTACAATGTGCAGGTTTGCTACATATGTATATATTTGCCATATTGGTGTGTGCTGCACCCACTAACTCGTCATTTACATCAGGTAAAACTCCCAAGGCAATCCCTCTCCCCTCCCCCCTCCCCATAATAGGCCCCGGTGTGTGATGTTCCCCTTCCCGAGTCCAAGTGATCTCATTGTTCAGTTCCAACCTCTGGGTGAGAACATGCGATGTTTGGTTTTCTGTACTTGTGATAGTTTGCTGAGAATGATGGTTTCCAGCTGCATCCATGTCCCTACAAAGGACACGAACTCATCCTTTTTTATGGCTGCATAGTATTCCATGGTGTATATGTGCCACATTTTCTTAATACAGTCTGTCACTGATGGACATTTGGGTTGATTCCAAGTCTTTGCTGTTGTGAATAGTGCCGCAATAAACATATGTGTGCATGTGTCTTTACAGCAACATGACTTATAATCCTTTGGGTATATCCCCAGTAATGGGATGACTGGGTCAAACGGTATTTCTAGTTCTAGATCCTTGAGGAATCGCCACACTGTTTTCCACAATGGTTGAATTAGTTTACAGTCCCACCAGCAGTGTAAAAGTGTTCCTATTTCTCCACATCCTCTCCAGCACCTGTTGTTTCCTGATTTTTTAATGATTGCCACTCTAACTGGTGTGAGATGGTATCTCACTGTGGTTTTGACTTGCATTTCTCTGATGGTGAGTGATGATGAGCATTTTTTCATGTGTCTGTTGGCTGTATGAATGTCTTCTTTTGAGAAATGTCTGTTCATATCCTTTGCCCACTTTTTGATGGGGTTGTTTGTTTTCTTCTTGTAAATTTGACTGAGTTTTTGTAGGTTCTGAATATTAGCCCTTTGTCAGATGAGTAGATTGCAAAAATTTTCTCCCATTCTGTAGGTTGCCTGTTCACTCTGATGGTAGTTTCTTTTGCAGTGCAGAAGCTCTTTAGTTTAATTAGACCCCATTTGTCAATTTTGGCTTTTGTTGCCATTGCTTTTGGTGTTTTAGATATGAAGTCCTTGCCCACGCCAATGCCCTGAATGATATTACCTAGGTTTTCTTCTAGGGTTTTTATGGTTTTAGGTCTAACATTTAAGTCTCTAATCCATCTTGAATTAATTTTCATATAAGGAGTAAGGAAAGGATTCAGTTTCAGCTTTCTGCTTATGGCTAGCCAATTTTCCCAGCACCACTTATTAAATAGGGAATCCTTTCCCCATTTCTTGTTTTTCTCAGGTTTGTCAAAGATCAGATGACTGTAGATGTGTGGTATTATTTCTGAGGGCTCTGTTCGGTTCCATTGGTCTACATCTCTGTTTTGGTATCAGTACCATGCTGTTTTGGTTGCTGTAGCCTTGTAGTATAGTTTGAAGTCAAGTAGAGTGATGCCTCCAGCTTTGTTCTTTTGGCTTAGGACTGTCTTGGCAACGTGGGCTCTTTTTGGTTCCATATCAACTTTAAAGCAGGTTTCTCCAATTCTATGAAGAAAGTCATTTGTAGCTTAATTGGGATGGCATTGAATCTATAAATTACCTTGGGCAGTATGGCCATTTTCACAATATTGATTCTTCCTATCCATGAGCATGGTATATGCTTCCATTTGTTTGCGTCCTCTTTTATTTCACTGAGCAGTGGTTTGTAGTTCTCCTTGAAGAGGTCCTTTACATCCCTTGTAAGTTGGATTCCTAGGTATTTTATTCTCTTTGAAGCTATTGTGAATGGGAGTTCATTCATGATTTGGCTCTTTTTTTGTCTGTTACTGGTGTATAAGAATGCTTGTGATTTTTGCACATTGATTTTGTATCCTGAGACTTTGCTGCAGTTGCTTATCAGCTTAAGGAGATTTGGGGCTGAGACAATGGGGTTTTCTAAATATACAATCATGTCATCTGCAAACAGGGGCAATTTGATTTCTTCTTTTCCTAACTGAATACCCTTGATTTCTTTCTCTTGCCTGATTGCCCTAGCCAGAACTTCCAACACTATGTTGAATAGGAGTGGTGAGAGAGGGCATCCCTGTCTTGTGCCAGTTTTCAAAGGGAATTTTTCCAGTTTTTTCCCATTCAGTATGATATTGGCTGTGGGTTTGTCATAAACAGCTCTTATTATTTTGAGATACGTTCCATCAATACTGAATTTATTGAGAGTTTTAGCATGACGGACTGTTGAATTTTGTCAAAGGCCTTTTCTGCATCTATTGAAATAATCATGTGCTTTTTGTCTTTGGTTCTGTTTATATGCTGGATTACGTTTATTGATTTGCGTATGTTGAACCAGCCTTGCATCCCAGGGAGGAAGCCCACTTGGTCGTGGTGCATAAGCTTTTTGATGTGCTGCTGGATTTGGCTTGCCAGTATTTTATTGAGGATTTTTGCATCGATATTCATCAGGGATATTGGTCTGAAATTATCTTTTTTTCTTGTATTTCTGTCAGGCTTTGGTATCAGGATGATGTTGGCCTTGTAAAATGAGTTAGGGAGGATTCCCTCTTTTTCTATTGATTGGAATAGTTTCAGAAGGAATGGTACCAGCTCCTCCTTGTACTTCTGGTAGAATTCGACTGTGAATCCATCTGGTCCTGGACTTTTTTTGGTTGGTAGGCTATTAATTATTGCCTCGATTTCAGAGCCTGCTATTGGTCTATTCAGGGATTCAGCTTCTTCCTGGTTTAGTGTTGGGAGTGTAAGTGTCCAGGAAATTATCCATTTCTTCTAGATTTTCTAGTTCATTTGCGTAGAGGTGTTTATAGTATTCTCTGATGGTAGTATATATTTCTGTGGGGTCAGTGGTGATATCCCCTTAATCATTTTTGATTGTGTCTATTTGATTCTTCTCTCTTTTCTTCTTTATTAGTCTTGCTAGCTGTCTATCAATTTTGTTGATCTTTTCAGAAAACCAACGCCTTGGTTCATTGATTTTTTGGAGGGTTTTTTGTGTCTCTATCTCCTTCAGTTCTGCTCTGATCTTAGTTATTTCTTGCCTTCTGCTAGCTTTTGAATGTGTTTGCTCTTGTTTCTCTAGTTCTTTTAATTGTGATGTTAGGGTGTCAATTTTAGATCTTTCCTGCTTTCTCTTGTGGGCATTTAGTGCTATAAATTTCCCTCTACACACTGCTTTAAATGTGTCCCAGAGATTCTGGTATGTTGTGTCTTTGTTCTCATTGGTTTCAAAGAACATCTTTATTTCTGCCTTCATTTCCTTATGTACCCAGTAGCCATTCAGGAGCAAGTTATTCAGTTTCCATGTAGTTGAGCGGTGTTGATTGAGTTTCTTAGTCCTGAGTTCTAGTTTGATTGCACTGTGGTCTGAGAGACAGTTTGTTATAATTTCTGTTCTTTTACATTTGCTGCGGAGTGCTTTACTTCCAACTATGTGGTCAATTTTGGAATAAGTCTTTAAGGACATGCTTTATGAATCTGGGTGCTCCTGTATTGGGTGCCTATATATTTAGGAAAGTTAGCTCTTCCTGATGAATTGATCCCTTTACCATTATGTAATGGCCTTCTTTGTCTCTTTTGATCTTTGATGGTTTAATGTCTGTTTTATCAGAGACTAGGATTGCAACCTCTGCTTTTTTTGTTTTCCATTTGCTTGGTAGATCTTCCTCCATCCCTTTATTTTGAGCCTATGAGTGTCTCTGCATGTGAGATGGGTCTCCTGAATACAGCAAACTGATGGGTCATGACTCTTTATCCAATTTGCCAATCGGTGTATTTTAATTGGACCATTTAGTCCATTTACATTTAAGGTTAATATTGTTATGTGTGAACTTGATCCTATCATTATGATATTAGCTGGTTATTTTGCTCGTTAGTTGATGCAGTTTCTTCCTAGCATTGATGGACTTTACATTTCGGCATGTTTTTGCAATGGCTGGTACCGGTTGTTCCTTTCAATGTTTAGTACTTCCTTCAGGATCTCTTTTAGGGCAGGCCTGGTGGTGACAAAATCTCTAAGTATTTGCTTGTCTGTAAAGGATTTTATTTCTCCTTCACTTATGAAACTTAGTTTGGCTGGATATGAAATTCTGCGTTGAAAATTCTTTTCTTCAAGAATGTTGAATATTGGCCCCCACTCTCTTCTGGCTTGGAGAGTTTCTGCTGAGAGATCTGCTGTTAGTCTGATGGGCTTTCCTTTGTGGGTAACCCAACCTTTCTCTCTGGCTGCCCTTAATATTTTTTCCTTCATTTCAACTTTGGTGAATCTGACAATTATGTATCTTTGAGTTGCTCTTCTCGAGGAGTATCTTTGTGGTGTTTTCTGTATGTCCTGAATTTGAATGTTGGCCTGCCTTACTAGGTTGGGGAAGTTCTCCTGGATGATATCCTGCAGAGTGTTTTCCAACTTGGTTCCATTCTCCCCATCACTTTCAGGCACACCAATCAGACATAGATTTGGTCTTTTCACATAATCCCATATTTCTTGGGGGCTTTGTTCATTTGTTTTTACTCTTTTTTCTCTACACTTCTCCTCTCACTTCATTTCATTCATTTGATCTTCAATAGCTGATACTCTTTCTTCCAGTTGATTGAGTCAGTTACTGAAGCTTGTGCATTTGTCATGTAGTTCTCGTGTTATGATTTTCATCCCTTAGTTCTTTTATGGACTTCTCTACATTGGTTATTCTAGTTAGTCATTCGTCAAATCTTTTTTCAAGGCTTTTAGTTTCTTTGCGCTGGTTACATATTTCCTCCTTTAGCTCTGAGAAGCTTAATCAACTGAAGCCTTCTTCTCTCAAGTCGTCAAAGTCATTCTCTGCCCAGCTTTGTTCTGTTGCTGGTGATGAGTTGTGTTCCTTTAGAGGGGGAGATGCCCTCTTATTTTTTGAATTTCCAGCTTTTCTGCCCTGCTTTTTCCCCATCTTTGTGGTTTTGTCTGCCTTTGGTCTTTGATGATGGTAACGTATTGATGAGGTTTTTGTGTGGGTGTCCTTTCTGTTTGTTAGTTTTCCTTCTAACAGTTAGGATCCTCAGCTGCAGGTCTGTTGGAGTTTGCTTGAGGTCCACTCCAGACCCTGTTTGCCTGGGTATCAGTAGCGGAGGCTGCAGAAGACAGAATATTGCTGAACAGTGAGTGTACTTGTCTGATTCTTGCTCTGGAAGCTTTGTTGCAGGGGTGTACCCAGCCGTGTGAGGTGTGTGGTGTCAGTCTGGACCTAGTGGGAGATGTCTCCCAGTTAGGCTACTCAGGGGTCAGGAACCCACTTGAGCAAGCAGTCTGTCCGTTCTCAGAACTCAACCTCCGTGCTGGGAGATCCACTGCTCTCTTCAAAACTGTCAGACAGGGACATTTACCTTTGCCGAGGTTTCTGCTGCTTTTTGTTTAGCTATGCCCTGTCCCCAGAGGTGGAGTCTACAGAGGCAGGCAGGCCTCCTTGAGCTGTGGTGGGCTCCACCCAATTCGAGCTTTCCAGCAGCTTTGTTTACCTACTTAAGCCTCAGCAATTGTGGGCACCCCTCCCCCAGCCTCGTTGCCACGTTGCAGTTAGATCTCAGACTACTGTGCTAGCAATGAGGAAGGCTCCATGGGCGTGGGACCCTCCAGGCCAGGTGTGGGATATAATCTCCTGGTGTGCCATTTGCTAAGACCCTTGGTAAAGCACAGTATTAGGGTGGGAGTTACCCGATTTTCCAGGTGTTGTGTGTCTCAATTTCCTTTGGCTAGGAAAAGGAATTCCCTTCCCACTTGCACTTCCCAGGTGAGGTGATACCTTGCCCTGCTTCAGCTCTCGCTGGTTGGGCTGCACCTGTGGACCAGCACCAACTGTCTGACATGCCCCAGTGGGATGAACCTGGTACCTCAGCTGAAAATGCAGAAATCACCCGTCTTCTGTGTAGCTCATGCTAGGGAGCTGGAGGATGGAGCTGTTCCTATTCGGCCATCTTGGGCGCACCCTCATTTGGCCGTGACTCTTAAATTTACCTCTACCATCTAAGAATCACAACTCTTCAGCTTGTTCAGTAGACACAAGTCCCAGGCTTAGGGGAGTTCAGGAATTAGCGTTAACGTTCTGAGTGAAAGTTCTCCATAGAAATCGTTTCTTGACATAAATGTCCTCCACTGGAACACTCTGTAATTTTACACACATGAAATTTCTCTGTTTTCAAAAATAATAATACCTAGCATCTATAGGAGAGTAAATTGATACCAACATCAAAATGTAAACACAGAAGGTAACAGGATTTTATAAGATCTGCTTTTTACATTTTCTTTTTCATATGCTATAAAAAGAGTACAACATAAGCAAAATGGTTGTCTAAATCTAACTGCAGACATAGTTTTAAGTCTTTCAACTGCAGTAATACTCCAAGATCCTCTCTCATAGTTTATAACAGCATTCAAATTCTACTCCAGACATTTAACCTTTCCATATGTTCCTAGCAGGAAACGTGCTTGAAAACAGAAATTCAGAGAGACATATGATACTCAATAATATAAAACATTTTCTAGGGGAACAAAAGGGGCACTCTAATGAAAATACTTGTTGGATATTGGTTTTACTCAAATATTATCCAAGTATCATTCCTTTGGTAACCATTGTTTTGCATCTAATAATGTTTTTTTCTGAGATTTTTTGAATGCTTTTGTATTAAGATGTTTTTATAGCAAAGGTTGTTGTTTTAAGTCTTATTTCAAATCTTCTCTAACTAAAATGTATAGCTGAAGCCACTCCTCAAACGAAACTCCCCTCTTCCTTTTGTAAAACTGTAGGCATTCTTTGATACAATAGCACGATTGTTTGAGCTCCAGTGCAACAAATTTGAGACACTGATGAAGTCAACAGAAATTTACAATGTGTCACCTCACTTGAAAGATCAAACATAATAGAATGAAGAATATCCACCAAATGATTATTAAATATTTTTGACAGTTTGAATTTTAATTTAGGGACTATCAGTGACAGTTTCTGAAAAATCCTGACACCAATTTCTCTAAGAGTATAAAAGTATTGCCACTGAAGATCTTTCTACAGCATAGATGGGTGAGTGAGGGATGTATAGTGAATGTGGGCTGAAACTTTGGGTTATATAATCAGATAAGAATTTAAAATGCCTGTATCAGAAAATAATGCAATGGCAAAGAAACGTGTAGTTCATTGAAAACTCTCTTCCTGAGATATAAGGTCTTTCTCTTCCTGCCTTTCACATGATAAAAAAAAATCTTTTAGATATAAGTTATTTCATTTTCTACAATATTCTTGAAGTTTTGCCAATGAAAGAGATTTTCTTATACTGAAGGAGCATTTCAATACAACCAGAATAAGGATTGCAAGCACATGGCAGGCATAATGCCCCTCATCAATACACCATGGTCAGTCATTGCAATAGATGTTGGTACTCTTGGTCAGTGCAATGGTAAATCTTGTGTGTCAACTTGACTGAACTAGGGTGCCCAGTTGTTTAGTAAAACAACACCCAAGATGTTATGAAGACAGTATTAGATGTGATTGACATTTACAATCAGTAAATCAGTTTGAGCAAAGCAGATTACCCTCCATAGTATGAGTGGGTATCATCCAGTCAGCTGAAAGCTTTAAGAACAAATAATAAGGTTTCTGGAAAAGAAGGAGTTCTACCTCAAGACTGCAATATAGAAGCTCTGCCTGAGTCTCTCACCTGCCAGTCTGCCTTGTAGATTTCAGACTCAAGACTGCATGCAATTAACTTTTACCTGAATTTCCAGCCTGCCAGCTTGTCCTAAAGATTTCAAACTTGCCAGGCACCACAATCACATGAGCCAATTCCCTAAAAAAACTATTTGTACTTATATATTATTTACATATACAAATGATATCCTATCGGTTCTAGAGAACTCTGACCTCTCACTAACATACCCAGCAGGCCCAGGCATGGCTTTTTCTCCACACTTATTCCAGGCAGCCACTACTGGTCAATTAGAGGTGACACACCCAGTTACATCTATTTTCCATTTCCATAGACTATCTGGACATTTAAGAAAATAGCATACGGAATACATATATAAAGTAAAAATTCCTTTTGTAATGTGTTTAATTACCTTTGTCTCTTTTTTTTTGTTTTTGTTTTTGTTTTTGTTTTTGTTTTTTGAGATGGAGTTTCATCCTTGTTACCCAGGCTGGAGTGCAACATCCACCTCCTGGGTTCAAGCGATTCTCCTGCCTGAGCCTCCTGAGTAGCTGGGATTACAGGCAGGCACCACCATACCCAGCTAACTTTTGTAATTTTATTAGAGATGGGGTTTCACCACTTTGGCCAGGCTGGTCTCAAACTCCTGACCTCAGGTGATCTGCCCACCTCAGCCTCTCAAAAGTGCTGAAATCACAGGCATGAGCCACTACGCCAGTCACCATTGTCTTTTATATTTTAGTTGTTATGTAATCAGCTTGCTTAAATCAATATATACTTCATTTCACAGCTCTTCATTATTCATATTGTAGAACAGTTTCCCACAGCCTACCAAATGTAATAAAAAGCACAGAGATGTGTTAACATCAAACTTTACATTATCTTAAGATGAGTTTTCACCTTTCTCAACTATTTCTCCCTAAATAATCTTACCCATTTTCTTAGATTTCAAGTCAGAGTTAAAATGAAGATACAAAAATTGTCAAAGGGCCTTAGTCATAGGACCTACCCCACCTCCAAAGGTGTTCACCAGCCTCTCCTGCCCACCCATTTTCTCTGAGTCCTAGATCCATTGTATCCAACTATTCATCCCTGCTGCTACCCACTTCCCCACCTGTCTGTCTCCCACATCCCTGTAAATATACACTGATTCATTGCTTATGTCAGGTATTTGAGTCATCCTTGATTCCTCT
This sequence comes from Piliocolobus tephrosceles, assembly GCF_002776525.5. Lineage (NCBI taxonomy): Eukaryota > Metazoa > Chordata > Mammalia > Primates > Cercopithecidae > Piliocolobus > Piliocolobus tephrosceles. Next base: position 39,946,858 of record NC_045443.1, on the reverse strand, counting down.
TTTCTTTTACTCCCATATCCAAATACCACCAAGTAACATGTGTCCTACCTCAAAGACACATCTCATTTTGTCCTCTACTCCCCATTTCCTCTGGTATCATTCAAGTCCTCGAGGCCAGTATTTCTGACTTGGACTCTTGTAACTGCTTCTTTGTGATCTCCTCTTCCATTCTTGCCCTCACAATTCATTCCTCACATTGCATGAAAAGTTCATATTGTGAAAATTGGATTATGTTACAAAGTCGATTAACCATTCAAAGACTTCTCATTACACTCAGAATATAGAGCCCATGTGACTCATGCCCTCCCTCACCATCATCATTTCATGCCATTTGCCCTCTGCTCAGTGTCTGAGGCACACTGTTCCCCCATTGCCACGTCCAGTTTTTAAAATAAGTTCTTCCTCACCTCACAGCTTTATTTCATGCTGGTCCCACTTCCTGAAAGCTTTCTCCATGCATACATCCTGAGTCCTTTACTGTTACTTGACCCAAGGGTCAACATACTGTTCACCAACATCTCATCTCAATCGGTCTTTTTCTGAGATGGTGTTTTCTAACAAATTTCCTTGCTTGGTGTATTACAATTTGTAAGTATCTTGTTTATTTGTCTGTTTATTGGTCTTTTGTTTCTTACCTCCACTAGTATGTACGTGCTGGTAGTTAATGGTCATGTCTATGATGTTTATTTTTGTAACTACAGAAAAATCCCGATTCTTTAAACTTAGTAAGCATTCAGTAAATACGTTTCAAAGAAAGTAGTTCATGTATTCTTAAAAAGAATTCCTTAGCTACAAGCTCTGCTTTTACTACTCTACATGTCACTAGACCATTAACCCTTTGCTCTGACAAAAACAGTCTAAATTTTATCACAGAACCCTGGGAAAATTAAAAAAAAATTATTGGAAGAAAACAGAATTTTATATTATATTTAGGAGAGTGAAAGATTTATTTTAGATTTTCAATAGGTGGATAGACTTATAGATTTAAATTTACATAAAAATAAATGCAATTTATATATAAAATGGCATATATTATTGCATATATACATTATTTATACATGGTACATACATATATTTATATATATAAATTGGCATATATATTATACATATATAATGGAACAATGGCACAATAGAAGAAATATATAGCTCTTACAACTATAATAATTAATAATTAAGACCATGCTGAAACATGAGGAAATATTATATGATGTTCAGGTAAAAAGCATAATGCAAAATGAATGGTAACTTTGATATAATCACATGTATATAAAATGAATATACATGTATAAAAGTGAAGGTCATGAATAAAAATGAAAATGGTTACACTAGGGTTTATTATTATGAAGAAAAACCCATTCATGTTTTACATCATTATCCTTTGTATCAAAAGTGCAAATAGGGACAAACTGCACAATGAAAACCTTTGACATAATTTTTACAAAGTTGATCTTAAATGGTAAATTACATCAGGCTGCAGGTAACAGATATCTCAGTGTTGCTATATTTGCTTTAAGCAGCAGTGCATCTGGAGCCATGTAACAAGAGATCATTCTTAAACAAAATTGGAGACAATAGAGCCTTTTTAGGCAAATTAAATTGGTATTTTTTCTATAAATGTTTCAGATATTTAGACTTTGGTCTTTTATCTATTCACAAAGCCAGTATAGCAAGAGAAACAAAATAAAATATAAGACTTTAAGCCTGGATCCCATCACTCAGGACATGAAGATAATAATGTTTATTTCTCTGAAATAAAATTTTTATTTCCCTGAGTTAAAAGGAAAATAATGGTATTTTCATTTGAAATGTATCCGAAGACAATGAACTTATTCTAAGATTCATTAATTAAATCAATAAACATTACCCTGTGGCAGGTACTGCGCCACCCAGTGGGCCACAAATATGGTAAAGTGCCATGTCCACCTTCATTCAAGACCACAGCAGACAGCGAATATTTATCATGGGTGCCACCCAGGCCTATGGCCCAGGGCAAAGCGGGCACAGGGGAAGGTAATTGGATTCCTTCTGTGAAGAGGCTTTCTCCGGAAGATGACCTGGTACCGGCCTTTGAAAGATGGTGAGAGTTTCATCAAGTATAGAAGAGAGAAGAAAAGCAGTCAATAGTGAAAACAGGTTAACTAAGGTCATGTGAAGGACAGTTTTTAAAATCACCTCATTTTTCTTGACTGGAGAGGAAGGCAAAAGATGAGAAAGTGTATATTTCCTTTTATTTTATAGACATGGCTGACTAGTCCTTTAATAGAAAGAGAGTGGTTCATTTGTTTAGTTATATACAATTCATAATAGGCAATGGATCTAACTTATTAACTTTGTTATAAAATTCATATTCTTTGATTAAAAACCTCCAGGCAAAAATATTAATGGAAGAAGTCATAATATACTTATGCAGAAAGAAAAAATTGACTGGTTATATAATAAAAAAAATGTGTTTATATATACATGGCAATTCATATTCCAGCTTCAGGGCGGCAGAAAATTGTGTTTAGATTTACTTTTTAAATTTAATTTCAGATTAATTTTCATATGGGCAACTGATTTGTTTTCCTTTTTAAATGTCAATGCTGTTGTTACATAAGACAATAAATGTTAGTTGACAATGTAAGTAATTGTAATACAAAATAGCATCTGCTACAAGGCATTCAAAGCCACCTGCAACAAATCTTCTATATCTAAATTGTAAATACATGCCTTTTATTATGCAAGCCTTCCCTTATATAATATGGAAACCAACGGCCTTTTAATTTGATGTCTTGAAATGGACAAAATGAAAGACACATGTGAACTTAGCAGCCATTAACAAATTCACGTACATGTGATTAAAAAATGCTTACCTTTTGGAGAAAATATAGAAGAAATGTTACTGCCCAAGTCATGCTCTCTTTTTCACTGTGCCTATTGCACGTGGACAGTCTAACATCAGACATTCCTCTGAGTCAGGCCAAACTGTGCAAGGGCAAACACCACCACATTCCTAGTTAGTGTTCCATGCTTTAATTCCACAGAGAGATCCTATTTCATGTGTTTTTCATTTTAAGTTCTGCCTTCTTGAATGCTATTTCCTTTCTTTTGGTTTTCACCAAGGTCAAAGGAATCTCCAGCAAATAAAAAATGCAAATGTCCAGCAGTGTACTGGAAACCTGCCTATCCAGTGTCCAAACAACCCTAGGCTTAAAGTTATTTAGCTCACTCAGGACACTACCAACATCAAAATTCTAATGGTCAAGAGCAAGCACATATTTATTAAAGACATTAACTGTGATGACTTTGCCAGTGTCTCCTTTTTCATGCTGTCTCCTGGGGGGTATCTACAGGGGTGATCACCACAGGCATGATCAATCACTAAACATAAACAACATCCAGGTAAAAGGGTCTCTAATTATTCCCCCTACACACGCTATCATTCCCTGATTATAGAGGATCTCAACATACTAATACTGAGTAAGAGCGTCAAAATAGAACCTCCAAGATTCTCATGCTAAGAGAATGCCAGATAAAACCTATACAGAACTGTAGTGTGAGCACAAACCCAAAAAGCAATTCCATCCTTCTACACATGGCGCCCTCATAAGTAATCTTTTCCTCTTCTCATTTCTTATAAAGCCTTGTAGCATTTGATGATCAGAGACTGAATATCAGATGTGAATGAATATTGCTTTGCAGAAGCCTTCAGCAAAGTTGGTCAAAATATGCCTTGGGAAAACAAAGCAACCGGTTACCAATTACCAGATGAATGAAGTATTAGGATTCAATTTTCAAAAGAGCTACTCAATTATGCACACTCTTCACTGCCTCGTTATGCACACATGTATGTTGAACAATTAGAATTTTATCAGTAAATTAAAACTGGACTTACTTTGGTAATTACAATACATTAAAGAGCCTCTCTCACCATGAATTTTATAAGTAGGTTTCAAACATATTCAGAAAAGTCGTTCTTGCATTCTTAAAAGCAAACAATTTATGAAATTTCATTGTAGCAACCTTCAATTTATATAATGATTCTTCATTATGGTGTTTTCTTATGTTAAATCTCAGCCAAATGCTCATATGACTAAATTACTTGCTGTATAGCATTTTCCCACATAAAATGTGGAGAAACAGCCTCCTGGAAGTCATTAAAAATGCATTTCTAAGTATATGTTTTTATATAGATGTTCCAGAAAACAATTCAATGTGAAAAATATTGGACTCATTTGACTTGTTAAAACAAATTGTGTGCTAATAACATGAAAGTTTTTAAAAAGTCCATATTCCACTTCTGTTATCTCTTAATGTTTCTCGATTTTCTAAAATTAATGTATTCATTCAAGAAATATTTTTGAGCACTTATGTTACTGGCACTGTGCAAAGCAAAGAAGACATTAATGTGAGTAAGAGATTACAGTCCCTGTGGGGGGGTGTGGGGCAGGATACAATGACAATGATTTAAGATGTGTTTAGTCAATATATAACTGGGACGTGGTGATTGTTTGAATAGAGACAGGGAGAAAGAGAAGTTAAAGAAGACTTCCAGGTTTTTGGAGTTGATGAGAAGACATCTGGTGGTATAATTCTCAAAGCTAGGAAAACGACACAAAGAACAGATACAGAGGAGAGGAACTAAGATGAAAAGTTGAAGAGTTTGAGGTGCCAGCAAGATATTCAGACATTCACATCTAACAGCAATTAAAAATGCTGTTTTTAAATATCAGGAGAGTCACCAGGCTAGAGAAACACTTCAGTAAATGAAGGAGACTGCAAAGGATGTGTACATTGAGTGGAAAGACGGGGTAGAAGGGGTGGGGCCAAACTCTGAGGAACACTAACATTTAAGGGAAAGATGGAGTCAGAGGAATCTGAAAAAGAAACTGAGAACAAGTGGCCAGAAAGAGAGAGTAAGAAGAAATTCCAGCTGTGTATGGTGTCAGGATCTCCACGGGTACAGCATGCACTGAGAAAGAATAATTAAAAGCCAAGGAAGTCAAGGACTGAGAAGTATCCACTGGGTTTACCATTAAGGAACTAAGTCTGGCTTTAGGAGGACAGTTTCAGAGGCTTGGGAAGTGAAAGGGAAATAAAGGAGACAGTGACTACAGATGCTTCTTCCAACACGAACAATAAGAGATGGCAGAGAATGGAGGGGGTCTGGAGTTTTCATTTTAAAGCCCTAGAGGAAGGATTTTAGTTGTATAAGAAGGGTGAGACTGCTACTATTTTGCCACCATTGAAAGGGAGCCCGTGGAAGAGAGGAGATTAGAAATAAGAGCATGAGAGAGTACATTATCAATGACCTCACACTTAAAAAGTAAGAAATACTTCCAGCAATAATGTAAATGGGATTTGCTTATAGATAAATAGTTTTTCTCAAATCTAGTATTACAATATGTCTGCATAACAATCACTTCCTGATAAATTATTTACTTATATATATATATTATATATACTTGTATATATATATAACTTATATATATAAAATACTTCCTTCCACAAAGGTCTTGAGGTAGCTAACAAGAAAACAATAACAAAATCAAAATATAATAATAACAAAAATCAAAACTATATTACAAAATTGCAAAGTAAATATGGAAACTGGGGCTAAGAAGAATAAGGGTAGAAAAGTAATAAAACCAAGCATAATAAATATATAAAAAGCCTTGTATATTTGCTAGTACTGAGTTAAAATCTGGCTGTGAGCCACCTAGCAACCAAAGCAAAGAGAGAAATGCTAAATGGTACAAGGCTTTGTGTCCATAAAATGAAGACAAATGAATGGTCTAGAGGAGACATAGCTTCTTAAATCAAGACCAGAGAGAAATTTTTTCATTGTCCTTACAAAGATGACACAGTGAGGAAAAAAAAAATGCCTTCCTTAAAATATGTCAACAACTGATAAAGCAACAAATTTCAAACACCTGTTTCTAAAAAATGTGCCCCAATACGTCCTAAAAGGAAATGATACCAGATGGCAATTAACTTGAGTTCCAAGAATGCAGAACTCTAACATCTGGTTTGATAGAGGGCCTAATTTAGAATATCTTAGAGGAATGGAAAAGCTGCATGCCCTGGGAGTATTCCTTCATCAATATTATTAAATAGCATTTTTCTCAAATAGCATGATAATAAGGTTTATACTGCAGAGAATTAGAGGTTGGACTTTATGGCAAGAACCTTGGTAGCCAATCAGTGTTGAGAGGTAGCAAAAAATGTCCCAACTGGTGGGCACAACAGAGAGATAAAAAAAATCCAGGAGTTGATACTAGTTGAATGTCTTTCTTTCTTTTCCTTGCCTACTTGCTCTGGCTAGGACTTCTAGTACTATGTTGAGTAGAAGTGGGGAGATGCATGCTTACCTTGTTCCTAATCTTTCCGTTTTTCACCATTGAGTATGATGTTAGCTATAGAATTTTCACACATAGCTTTTATTATGTTGAGAGGAATTTCTTCTATACCTAGTTTGTTGAGTTTCTGTCATAAAAGGATGTTCAATTCTGTCAAATGCTTTTCATCATTTATTCAGATGATTGGTTGATTGTCATCCCTTATGCTATCAATTTGATGTACCACATTTATTGATTTGCGTATGTTGATCCCATCTTTGGATCCCAAATATAAATCCCACTGGATCACGATGTGTGACTCTTTCAATGAGCTGTTGAATTCAGGTTGCTAGCATTTGATTAAGGAGTTTTAAAATCTATGTTCATCAATGATATTGGTTTGTAGTTTTCTCTTCTTTTTGTTTCTTCATATAGCTTTGTAAAATGAGTTTAGAAGTGTTCCCTCTTCTTCAAATTTTTGGAACATTTGAAAGAAATTGTATTAATTCTTCTTTAAATGTTTGGTATAATTGACTAGTGAATTCATTTGGCCTATTTTGTGTTGAGAAGTTTTTAAATAGTTATTCAATCCCCTTCTTTATTAGCCTGTTCAGAGTTTCTATTATTTCATGATTCGGTTTTGGTGTGTTGTATATTTCTAAGAATTTATTCATTTACTCTATGTTATCCAATTTATTGGTGTATAATTTCTTCAAACTGGACTCTTATGATCTTTCTTATTTCTGTGGCGTCAGTTGTAATGTCTCTTCTTTCATTTATAATTTTATTTGAGTCTTCTCTTTTTTACTTATTAGTCTAGCTAAGAATCTGCAATTTTCTTTGTCCTTTAAAAAACTCAATTCTAAGTTTCATTTGATTGATTTCAAACAATCTAATTTTCTAGCTCTATGAAAATTGTTATATTAGTTATAGTACATATAAATGATTGAATTAAATGATTGGAGAATTAAGAATCATGGTTTTGTGTTTTTACAAAACATACGCTCTAGGCCTGGCGCAGTGGGTCACGTGTGTAATCCCAGCACTTTGGGAGGCCAAGACGGGCAGATCATGACATCAGGAGATCGAGACCATCCTGGCTAACATGGTGAAACCCCATCTCTACTAAAACTACAAAAAAATTGCCGGCTGTGGTGGCAGGCACTTGTAGTCCCAGCTACTCGGGAGGCTGAGGCAGGAGAATGGCATGAACCCAGGAGGCGGAGCTTGCAGTGAGCCGAGATTGCACCACTGTACTCCAGCCTGGGTGACAGAGCAAGACTCCATCTCAAAAAAAAAAAAAAGGCAAAAAAAAAAAAAAGAACTGGGGTCTCCCTATGTTGCTCAGGCAGGTCTTGAACTCCTGGACTCAAGCAATCCACCTACCTTGGCATCCCAAAGTACTGGGATTACAGGCGTAAGCCACTGCACCCAGCTTCATTGATTTTTTTTTCTGCTGTCATTCTATTCTGAATTTCATTATTTGTGCTCTAATGTGTATTACTTTCTTCCTTCTGCTTACTTTGGACTTAGTTTGTTCTTTTATTTATATTAATGGCAGAAAACGCAATGACTTTTGCACCAGTCTAATAGTTGCTTCAGGTATAAAGTTAGGTTGTTTATTTGACATCTTTCTTTTATGTTAATGTAGATATCAATTACCATAAACATCCCTCTTAGAACCTGTCTTGATGTTTGCTAGCTATTCAATGAGATTTTCCCAATACTATACATATTAGTGCATCATTTAAACCAGATTTACAAGTCTGCATTTTTTTTTTTTTTGGCAGTTTTAAATTTGGAACATTACTGTTGCATACAAAAGTCTAAGGTTATGATTTTCCTGGAACACTTTAGAAATAATATTCTAGATTTGTGGATGGAGTTCATTTATATGGCACTCTACTACTTACGCACTACATTACCTGACATTTTTACATTTTTAGAGTAAGATAATTGTGTTAGGCTGTTCTTGCATTGCTATAAAGAAATACCCAGTGCTGAGTAATTTATAAAGAATAGAAGTTTAGTTGGCTCACAGTTCTGCAGGCTGTACAAACATGATGCTGGCATCTGCTTGGCTTCTGGGAAGGCCTCAGGGCGCTTTTATTCGTAGTGGAAGGGGAAGCACGAGCAGGCACATCACATGGCAAGAGTGGGAGCAATGGCAGGGGGCAGATGCCATACACTTTTAAACAGTCATGAGAACACACTCAACTATCACTGGAACAGTACCTAGGGGATGGCACTAAATCATTCATGAGAAATCCAACCCCAGGAACCAATCACCTCCCACCAGGCCCCATCTCCAACAGTGGGGATTACAATTCAACATGAGATTTAGAGGGGACAATATCCAAACTATATCAATAATAATTGATAATTATAATAAAAACTTGCAGCAAGATTGTCAAATTATTCCTCTAAAGTAGTTTAAAAGGTTTGTCCTTGAGGCTTTGCTTATACATTTTTTGAGTAAGTCTAAATAATTAGCGTATTTAGTTTTTGAGAGTTTCAGAATCCATGTTTTGTGAAACACTAAATTATTTTATTGTTTAAGCCATTTTCAATCAGATATGTAGTCACTTGAAACTGAAATTATCCTAACTGATACAGTAGGCAGATTTAGCAAAGCCAGTATTTTCTTGGTTGATTTGGGATAGGTTTGTGTTTGAGAACATATTTGTTTATGTTTTATTACCAACTTGTACTTAAATATGCTTTAGTTTGCAAAACTGCAATGGGAAATAATTTATGTTTAATTACATTTTAACTAGTTATTCTCTTGCCATGAAAATCCATGAAACTGGCATTAATCCAAAATAGTTTTGATGTGAGTCCAGGAACACAGCAAGAGTTTTTGATGAAATTGTCTGAAATATAGGACTACTGTTTAATTCAGGGCTCAGCATTTAGACTATTGAATTTAATTTCTTGTGCACTAGTGTGGGAATTAAAACAAATGGCAGTTCAGGTTTTTCCTCGTTGACTGTAAGGCCACCATGACAAACATCTGCATAAAGAGTTAAAAGTTTAGTGAATTATTTTTGTCTTTTATCTAAAAAATATCAAACCTCTAAATATTAAAAGCATCAATATGTTCAATAATCTGTAATCAAACATTCAGATGATGGTTGATTTGTTCAGTATTCATCTAGATGTTTTGTGTCACCATGAGCGGGACTACTACCTACTGAACATCGTCTTACTGAGAAGCAAATTCTATGAGCATAAAATATTGGTATGTGCCCGTTATTATTTTTTCAACACAAGGAAAATATAACTCACTAAGAGCCATAAGAGGTTAAATGTTAGCATCATTTGAATGAGTTTGTTTCAAAATATTTCCCGGTCAATGTTCCAGCAACCAAAAATTGTATATGTCTACTTATTTACAAATATGACATCAATGCATCATAAGCATAATAATTATAATAAAATATTAAGCCCCATGATTTATGGGAATTAAAATAGAAACAAAAAAAGATAATAAAGATCACCTGATTACATACTATCTTTGTCTGGGTTCAGTTAGGGAAACAGAGCTATCACATGTGTTGAGAATGAAGTGGTATAAATAATATAGTAATTACAGATTTTGTGAATGTGAGAAGAGAAAGGCAACAGAAAGATAGAACAGATAGAACATCAGAGAAACAATGACTTGTGACATCAGCTGACAGCATTAGAGGAGGTGGCCAAGCCACGGTCACTGAGAAAGTCAAGAAGCCACTACATCTGAATGCCATGACTGAGGAAGAGGAGCTTATGGAGAGATCTACGATGCTAGCATGCCTGGCAGTCACAGCTGCGAAGTGGGGCTTGTGGAGAGGTCTAAAGAGCCACTACATCTGGCTACCATGTCCTTCCAAGAACAGTGGCTCCTGCTTTATTTCAAACTTCCAAATCGCTCAGTAGTTTTCATTGGCAATCTTTATGCCAGAACCACCCATGGAAGAAACTTCAGAGAAATGTAGTCAGCTGTAGAAGAATTGGTGGCTGAGTCAAGTCGACATCCACAAATATCCCTTTACTCATATTTGAATTTCACATAAAGGCAGTAATATTATGTTTTCACCTAATATATTGCAATTATCCTTTATTTAACTGAAGATACATTGACTTCCACAAAAGATGAAACATGAAGCCCCATATCATTTTATGCATCTTGGGGTGAGTTTTATTTCTTTTCTAGATGATTCAGCCTCTGCATTTGATATCATATAGCCAAATACTGAAATACAAGGCTAATCATTATTAACACATAATAGTTTATATTATTTGAGAATTGAGCAGAAAAAAACGAATATACATAAATATATTCATAGCCAAACAGGGGAAAAATACATATACATGCCTTTTATTGTCCCTGTTCATGAAGCAACTCACATGGGTGTATATGGTGTTTATAATATCTTTCTTCCATTATTATTGTAAATGCTTTTGAAATTTACCAAGTACCTCAGCCAGTCCTAGTTCTTTGTCTGATATGGTAACCACATCTTTATTCCTGAAGGGTTTGTGTCATTAGCAATTCTGCCTATATTGCTGTACCACAGAACATGGGAAAACTGAGAGGCCCATCAAGAGAATCTTCCAGATTTCTACCATGTTCATCCCTGGTGCCACTGTGTCCAACCGACACAATTTTCCCTTGACAATCAGCATCAGTCTGCTCAGCCAAAGCATAACTATTTTTTGACATGCTGTTTCAGTGTCATGAGGAGCTCTGAGTAAGCAGGTGGCTCCTGGTTACTCCTTCCTTTTCCCCATCTCAACTTCCTGGTCAATGGAACCACTACTGTGTCTCCTGGTGGGAACATTCCTCCCTTATGACCTACAATCTCTCAACAAATGGAAATGAAAGAACAGGAACTGTGTTTTGACAGTCAGTTCTGGAGATAAATAGCAAGAGGCGTTTCACTATTTTTCCTCCATTTTTCCCTCCATTTTGTCCTCTGGTGATTGACACTTCCCTTTAGTAATGCCTCCAATCTCAGTAGTGAGGGTCAGTTTGCATGAGTGAAGCCCTCATAGCCTAAGTGACCTAATGGCAACACTTTGGTCGCTTCAGCTTAGTTTCCCCACTACCTGTGCACTGCATTGACTCTGTGTCACCTCCTGAGCAACAAATGGCATGTTTTCTGTTGGCCCTCCTGCTCCACCATCCTTTATCCTACTTTTAGTCTTAAATGTTAAAATGAGAAACTAACCGAGTCAACAGCAACAAACAAAAAACATTGATGATTATCCCCAAATTCCTTAAATTATTCTCCTGCAGTCTAGCTTAAACAAGAAAACAAATATTGTCTTTAGAGGAAATCTTTCTAAAATAACAGCAGCAATGCATCACTTTATCTACAACCATAATCTGTACATACTTAATTACCAAGAACCAGCTAAGTGAAAATTCATATAAATGGGTTTTATGAAGTGATTATGAAGAAAATAGAGTAAAGGTCAAAGAAAAGAAAAGTGCAGAGAAAAGAAAGCTATGAGTTAACAATAGTCTTCCAATATCTTTCCCATTCTCATGCAGAGTTATGAGTGGGAAAAATTTAGGTTAGCTTAGGTAAAAACCTGCTAAGTAAAAACATCAAATAGGCTGGAATGGATTATTAAAGAGAAACTTAATGAAACTAGTCTGCGATTCCCAAAGAGTGGTCTGTGTTTTGAGAGCAATGAACTAAGTGACCCAAAAGGTCCTTATGATTTCTGGCTTTTTCATATTGTATCTTATTCACAGAGGGCAAATGTGGTCCGAAAGCCTGGAAATATAATATAAATGTATGGCAGAGCAAAGTGAAATCATTATCTTATGCCCATTCTAGGGGTAGGAGGAGGGTGTGGGGAGGAAGAACACTGGCATGCTTATGTTATGCAAAGCACTTTCTCCCATGCAGCCTTCTCTTAGGCCAGTAGCCCTATGAAATAGGTATCTTTAACTCCACATTGCAGGAATGTCTATTTGAGGTCACACAACCAGAAGAGAAAGAAGAGGGTGCATGGAATATGTATCAATCTCCTAGAATAAAATCTATTATTGTCTCTATAAATAAAAGCTCTCATGAATGAAGTTCATTCTATATACTTTAATCAATGTTAATATAATCTGACAAATAAACACCATTACAAGCATACATCTTAAATATGGACATTTGTGATTAATAGAAGTATCTCCAGCTTCTCAGGCGTCATGATGAGTAGCAAAATGACAACTGCCAGCAGGATGGTACAGGTACTTAAGTCACATACTCCATTAATAAGGTTCCCTGACAGAGAGACCATTCTAAGCTCAATGCATTAGAAGCTTTGAGATCAGCAGGACTATTATCTCACTCCTCTTCAATTTCACAGATTCTAAGAAAAGCAAATCACCAGCTTTGCTTATATACCTGGGTCTGCCAGACACTGCCGAAATAATAAAAACACTACCTCAGAAGAAACTTGTGTCTCAAGAAGAAATCAACTGTATCCAATGTGGACTGCTATTTGTCAGAAGACAAAAAAGTTGTCTTTATAATAAGCAATTTCCAAATGACAAATCAGAAATTGTACATTAAACCATATTAATAAATATTCTGTATAAATTATAGAAAATTTATTCTTTTTTACATTAGAGCACTGTAAATCCTAATTTATGTATTTTTGTCAGCTTCTCCACAGGTTTACTTGTTTATATACTTCATACTTATTAAAGTATACATTAAAAACAAAGAAAAGAACGTTCTCTAAAATTGATTGCTACAGTTTAATTTTCTCAAATTTGTCAGTAACAGAGAGGCATTGAGATTTCGAGAAAGAGTTTCTGCTTTGGAGTTGTTAGGCCTCTTGAATCCTCTAATAGGTAAGAGCTGTATTACTTTTAGACAGTTACTTAACCTCTCTGAGCCATTGTTCCTCTCTGTAAAAACAGAGAAAATAATATACACTCTGAAGAGGTTTTTTGAGCAGAAATTTCCCAACACAGTGCATCTTTCCTTCCTTTCCCCCATCTGCATTTATTTGTCCATTCTATACCTAAATTGATCTGATCAGCTTTTATTAAGATAAAATGGAAGCCATCTTGCACCAGCATTACATTTCCAAGACAATTGCAAATTGTAGGACAAATGTAAATACAAATGATACAATCAGATCCTATGAACAACAGGGTTATATGAACAATGAATCACAAGGTGTTCAACAAAATGTTCCTAAATTACTGAATGTTTTGAACTTATTGGGAGAATCTGGGAAACTAAGGTCATAATTCTATTAAAATGGCCTTTCCGATAGATATACAATGTGAGCTATATGTAACTTGCAGTTGTTCAGTGGCCACAAACAAAAAAGTAAAAAGTAAACAGTAAAATTAATTTTAATAATATTTTAACCTACTATATCCAAAATGTTATCATTTCAAAATGCAATCAACATAACAAATATTAATAAGATTTTTTTTCCATACTAAGTCTTTGAAATCTGGTGTGTATTTAACATCTACAGCACATCTCAATGTTAGTCCCATTTCAAATACTCAGCAGTCACTTTTGGCTCATGGTTCCCATACTGAACAGTGCAACACTAGGTGACAGAGCTCTGGGCAGAGATGAACATACAAAACAGAAGCCACTGGAAGGAAGCCAACTTATTGCCCTGTAGGTAATGACAGGTTGCTAAGAGTTACTCCAGCCCAGATCTCACTGAAACCTTAGCTCTGTCCTGAGCTCCTGGGCCAGAGACCAAATGCCTTTTGGACAGCCTCTGACCTCCTCATGAGCTTCTTTGTGAATTTTTAGAGGTTTCGGTCATTGACCTGTGAAGCAAACAAACAAAAAAAAGTTAGTCTTGGGGCCAATGGGATATATTCCCAAACTCCGAAAGCTCTCCGTGGGAGAACAAAGGACTTAAGGAATATCTTCAGAACTGCAAAAACATTTTATGGTCCAGCTGTGGGGCCTTACCGCCTTGAGTCTTCTGGGAACACCCAGGTCAGTAACATAGCCTGGCTTTTAAAAAAAAAGAGGCATTTGGGGCAATTTATTGTCTTTCATTTGTTTGCAAAAATCAATGAGGCCTCATTAAGGAAAGGAAGGGGTTGGTCTTTCCTCTGGTTCATTTTATCTTTGTTGCTGTTTGAACAGGTGCGAAGGCTAGAATTATCTGGCGTATTTATAGGATTTTTGGACTAGAACGAACCATTGCAAATTTGGTCATCAAACTTTTTAAAGCTAGCCCGTAAGAAAAAAGAAACAAGCTTTAATTTTTGGACAATTAAAAAATGCACCTTTCACAATTTTTTTTCTCACCTTTTAAAGGTTGTTAAAATATCTGACACCTGAAATTCCGACTGCTGGTACCCCAAGTTAGCCCCTCACTTGGACCCTTCCTTGCTAAGGCTCCAAACTTCTTTGAACCCCAACTTGATTCCCTCCTTTTAGGCATCCCCACCATCCCCAGTTTTCAGTCTATACCATCACAACCTTCCTAAAGCACGCCTGTGATCACATCATTTCTACTACTAATAAGAATTAATTTTAGGTGCTATGTTCCAGGCATGTGCACTTTAATCTTTTAAATCCTCACAACTCTTTGAAGTAGTAACTCTTATTATACTCATTTTATTGTTGAGAAACTGAGGGTTAGGTAAAGCCCAGGAGTAAACAATTTATAAATGGCAAAACTGCGGTTTGAACCCCGGCAGACTGAGTCTCATTGCATGAACAAGAAGTTAACTCAGTGGCTATTTCACTATGCATATCAAAAAATTATGTTTCTCACCTTATATATATATGCAGAAAGAAATTAAGAGCATTTAGAAACTTGTCTAGCATTTTAACTGAGTACTTTTATGTCTGCTGAATTTAATAATAAAAATTTGAGGCTTGTAAAAAGAATTACTCAGTGCCATCCTATTCTCTTGCAAATCCAGTCCAAACATTTTTATCAATTATCCCCAGTTTTCACAAACTAATGCTCTTGTTTCACACCATTTCCACTGGCTAAAATGCTAAATCTTTGCCATTTAAACCATTTTTAAGGCCCATCTTAAAGATCTCCATTTCAGCCTGAAGTGATCTTTCTTTCCTCAGGGTCCTCAGAGAAACTCTCTGTGACATTCTGAATTCACAGTAAGACACTGTGCCCTGTGGCATAGGTTTTACAAACATACCTATCTTCATGTTTGGATGTGAAACCACTTGAGGGCCAGGGATGGAAGGGGTGGTGGGATATTAGGTAGTGAACGTAAGCTAGCCTGGACCCTGGAGTCCCAGGGACACTAGCTGTTTGACTTTGGGCAGGGCAATTATCCTCTCTGGTCCTGTTTCCTCCTTTGTGTCCAAGAATGATGCTCATGATGCCTGAGAGGTGTACTTCCCAGGGAGTTAAAAAAGATCAAAATGAGTAACAAATATTACAGTACACAGTAATGCCCAAATGCAGTACAATGTAACAAATTCCTTGCGTTCACTGTTGCTTCCCCTAAGGTGCTTAGTGCCATGCCTCACATTATAGTGGATCAATTTCTTGAATTGGTACATTCTTCCTTAAATTATAAAACAAACAACAAACATTTCTTAATGATCATTTAATTTGATAGGTTTAATTGTCATTTCAAAATCAAATGTTCCTTGGCTGGGTGCGGTGGCTCACACCTGGAATCCCAACACTTTGGGAGACCAAGGCAGGCGGATTGCTTGAGCCCAGGAGTTCAAGGCCAGCCTGGCCAACATGGCAAAACCCTGTCTCTACTAAAAGGACAAAATTTAGCTGAGTGTAGTGGTGCATACCTGTAGTCCCAGCTACTCAGCAGGCTGAAGCACGAGAATCATTTGAACACAGGAGGCTAGGGTTGCAGTGAGCTGAGACTGTACCATTGGTGAGACTGCATCTCAAAAAAAAAAAAAAAAAAAACGTCAAATATTCCTTGGAAAATTTCTCTTTCAAACATCTTTTGTTTTGTATATGCTTCCAGGAAAATAATTACAATATTTTAGAAGAGAGTGAAACACAGAGAAAATCACTTTTATCATTGAAAATGTAGAATACTAATTAATTATTGATCATTACATTCTTTCTTATTACAAACATTGAGGTTATTGCCATCTGACCATCTATATCTAAACCTAATACTGCTCATCCTATGCCATTTGGGTTTCTTATTTTAAGCAAAATGCATCTCAAGTCGTGATTGTTATGTTTGTTTGTTTGTTTTCCTTATGTCTGCATTAACATTTATAGAAGATAAAACTCGGGCCTAAGATTTTGACTTCAACTGTGGTAAAGACTGGGAGAAATTATCTTCTTTCATCTTCTCACTCATCAAATTGCAAAAGTTAATTTATAATTACGACAAAGTCCTGCCAAACACTCCACCTTCAGCTAAGTAACCAGGGAGGTTTTTATACATATCAGAGAATTTAGTTTCACCAGTGAGCAATTTGTGGGGCAGTCAGTGTGTTCTAGGATTGTTTTCTTAGCCTAACGGAGAACATATGTGTCCCTGGTCATTCCTCCATTCCCTTCGAGAAGGGCACAAATTTAATTTAAAAATAGAATATAATTATGCAACTATGTATTGCTTGTATATTCTTCTTGCACTCACAGGACTTTGTATGGTTGGGAAGAAGTCAGGATACACAGGAAAAACTGACCTGCTAAAGAAGCCCAAGTGATGCCCCACCCGAGACTTTCCAGAAAGAGCCAGAAAGAAACTTTCGGCCTAATCCATAGCACAAAAATTCCACATCTCATTCCTTCCTGAGAAATGGGATGATTGGGGAACAGCTGTGCCTTAGATTTATAAAACTCATTTTTTCCCAAAGTGTTTAATTTTTTGTACAGATTTCAAATGTATGCCTATAAACTAAATATTTAAATAATGGTAGGATTAAATAAAGTTAATTTTTGACTGGTTTTAATATTTTTCTTGGCATTCACACATTTGACCTGGAGTCAACCTGTGAGATAGCAACCAAGTCCACAGATAGGAAATTGACAGCAGAGTGTACACATGTTCCCTTTTAAGGGACAATTAATGCAAATTTGCACCTGAAGCCTAGAGTTCATGTATCTTTGTCCTTTGGATTCCTTTAACTTGACCTTTCAGCTTTCCATGACTTACTCTATCCTGTTCACATTGAGTTTCACAAGTTCGAAGTCACTAAAATATATATCTATGTACATATATGTATATATATGTGTATATATATGTGTGTGTATATATATAGTCATTGTCAAATATATATATATATAGTCATTTAAAAATCAAATGTTCCTTGACTGGGTGCAGTGGCTCAGGCCTGTAATCCCAGCACTTTTTTTATTACTACCATTATTTGAATATTTAATTTATAGGCATACATTTAATATCTTTACAAAAATTAAACACTTTGGGAAAAATGAGTTCTGTAAATCAGTCTATAAGATTACCTCTTTGAAAAAAATGTAAAGATAAAAGGAGCCCAAGTCACAGTCCACACATTCTTTCTGCTCATTACACCTTCCTAAAAACAGAATGAGAGAGAATGCTAGTGTATTTTTCATTATCTTGATTTCACTAGTTCATTTTACGGGATTATTTTATTGGTTATTCTAATAAGTGATGTATGCCATCAGCAAGAGACAATTTTAAAAGAAAAGTAGAAACAGTATAAAAACTAGAATACAATTTTTATGATTATTCATTGCATGTTATTTTCTAAGCATTGCTATTCTAAATAACAAAGCTATTGGGAAGAATTCCACAGCTTAAAATTTCATTTTAGAGCTCAATATTTTTCTTTAAAAAATGTATAATGGTGTGCAGAATCAAGTAATAAGAGAACTATGCTAATGGCTTCAGTATTCAGCTCTTCTGATTACATTTGCATATACCCAGGCATTTTTAGAAAAAAAGCAAAAGAAAAATACAGTCCTAGTATTACCAGAACAAAATGTAATGCCATTGTCCCAAATAAGCTGTCTGTCCCTAGAACAGTTTTCTCGGTGATGGTAGACATTTACATGCAAAATTGCAAATTGAGCAGGGATTCCGAACAGTAGAAATAATCTAATAACTTTTAATGACAATATTTTGAAAAGTTAATTTTTCCCTCAATATATAAAGAGCTCTGGATAAGCAATAATCAATAAGCATAGAGATTAAAAAACTGAACAGGTTTAGAAAAAATAACACAAAAAATTTAAAATGGCTGATAAACATATTGCAAGCTTTTCAATCTCATAGCGATCTCATGGATGGTAAGAGAACACGAGACATCTGTATAGCCTAACTCTTCTAATTACTTAGTGATAAAGAGAAAATCATTGACATGACACAGATGAATAAATTCTGCAGCACAAGTTCAGGTGAGCAATTAGATTTACACAGTAATAAAGAAACTGAAAGTAGATTGCCTGTTCTATTTCTCACTGAAAAATCAGAGGACACCCCACCTAAGACAGAAGCAGCATTCTGTTAAAAATCTATTAGTGAGTCAATACATTTACGACACACTTTAGCATGGAGTACAGCCCCTCCACTTCATCCTCACCTCACCAGCTTGATTTCCTACTGTTCTCCCCATCCTAACACAGCAGCGCACTCCATGTTTTAACAATTTTTAATCATTTGGAGTTCACTAAATACATCATACTGCTTTATTCTTTATGTCTGGGAAATGCTTTACTCTTTACGTTATTTTAGTTGTTCAATTACTTTTGTCCATTTATTCAATCATTCAACAAGTTATTTTCATAGAGTACCGGCTGGGTGACTGGTGTGCTGGGCACTGAACTTGTAAAGATAAATAGGACATAGTTCCTACATAGTTCCTGTTGTCTAGAAGCTTGCATTCTAACCCAGGAAGGAACGTAAGAAAACCGGTTCATTCAATTCGGTAATGGAACAAAGTATAGAGTGCTAAAGCAGAGTGTGCCTGGAGGAAGTGATGCTCACACTGACGATAATACAACTGTAGATGTCAGCCTGGCAAGAGGTGAGTGAAAGAGCGTTCTGGAAGAATCAATCAGTGCATGCAGAGGGCCAAAAGTGATTTTGCTATATTATGACAGAAGATTGTAGAGTTTGTCAATGAACTGCGTTTGTAGAGCAAGGGGAGAGGAGATGTGTGGAAATCCTCTTAGACTTCTTGAGATAATTTAGAAATGACCATCTATAGATGGTATTTGATGTCACAGGCAGGACTGGATGAAATTATTGCCAAACATTTTATTATTTATTTTATTAGACTGACTCTTATCTACCCTTCTAGTTTCAGTTCATATGTTACTTCCTACAGAGAAAAGGCCCAGGACCATGCCCTTAGGAGCTATACCCCTTTGAGGTTCTATAGAGGGAAAGGAACTGACAAAGGAAATTAAAATGTAATGGGCAGAGGGATAGGAGGAGCGTCAGAAGGGCCTGATGCTCTGGAATTTCAGAATGATGAATTTGGAGTAAGAAAATTGCCTAATGTTGAGTGTTCGGATAGTTCTACAGGCAGTTTTATATTACTTGTAAATGATCATGAAATTGAATCTTAAACTTTATCTGAATTGAATGCTAAAGACTTTTTATTCTCAAAATTCAATTGCCATAGTTTTAAGAATCAAAAATATACTGAAATAGTTTAAAACAAATGATGACTGCTTTGCAAATTATCAAAGGTAAAATTCAATAAAACAAATTCCAAATATTAAAGGATAAATAAAAAATTGAAGAAATAAAAATTGAAAGATAAAAAGTTAAAGGATTAGCAAATACATATAAGAAGATGTATAAACTATATATTAATATAAAAGAGTAAGAGTGGCTAGAGAAATACTGGGCAAGATGGAATTTACAAGGGAAAATATTAAATGGATAAATAAGATCATTTTATAGTGGCAAAATGCACAAAAGAGTTTCAAAGGCAATACAAAATTAATGAAATGGAATTGCTTAACATTTGACTCAATCTTATTAGTCAGCTTATGATAGAATAAGAGGTGACATAAATGACTTAATAAAGATATAGAAAATCTTTAAAACTTATGTACTCTAACATTAATATAAAATATGTATCAAACATTATAAATTGAAAAAAGAAAGTATACTATCTTCCTCACTATTGCTTTAACATTTACAATCAAGCTTGTATTTTGAGCAACGAAAAAATAATTCCAAAAAGGGAGAAATTTGTACTCTACATTTTCTCTTTTTCTTTCCTTTCAACTTTTACTTTAGGTTCATGTGGTACATGTGCAGGTTGTTACATGGGTAAATTGCATGTCACGTGGGTTTGGTGTACAGGTTATTTTGTTACCCAAGTAATGCACATAGTACCTGATAGGTAGTTTTTTGATCCTCACCCTCCTCCTGCCCTCTACTCTCAAGTAGACCTCAGTGTCTACCATTCCCTTGTGTGCTCCCACTTATAAGTGAGAACTTACACTTAGTTCTCCATTCCTATATTAATTCACTTAGAATAATGGCCTCCAGTTGTATCCATATTGCTGCAAAGGACAAGGTTTCACTGTTTATTATGGCTGCGTGGTATTCCATGTTGTGTATGTACCACATTTTCTTCATCCAATTCACCTTTGTTGGACATCTAGGTTGATTCCATGCCTTTGCTATTGTGAATAGTGCTGTGATGAACGTAGATGCACATGTGTCTTTATGGTAGAATGATTTATATTCCTTTGGATATATACCCAATAAGGGAATTGCTGGGTTGAACGATAGTTTTGTTTGAAGTTCTCTGAGAAAGACCCTGTCTCAAAAAAAAAAAAAAAAAAAAAAAAAGTTCCCTTTTCTCTGCAACCTCACAAGCATCTATTATTTTTTGACTTTTTAATAATATCCATTCTGACAGATGTGAGATGGTATCTCATTGTGGAGTTGGTTTATATTTCTCTAATGGTTACTGATGTTGAGAATTTTTTTACATGCTTGTGGGCTGCACATGTCTTCTTTTGAGAAGTGTTTGCTCATATTCTTTGCCCATTTTTTTTTTATTATACTTTAAGTTCTAGGGTACATGTGCATAACATGCAGGTTTCTTACATATGTATACTTGTGCCATGTTGGTGTGCTGCACCCATCAACTCGTCAGCACCCATCAACTCGGCATTTACATCAGGTATAACTCCCAAGGCAATCCCTCCCCACACCCCCCTCCCCATGATAGGCCCCAGTGTGTGATGTTCCCCTTCCCGAGTCCAAGTGATCTCATTGTTCAGTTCCCACCTATGAGTGACAACATGCGATGTTTGGTTTTCTGTACTTGCAATAGTTTGCTGAGAATGATGGTTTCCAGCTGCATCCATGTCCCTACAAAGCACACAAACTCATCCTTTTTTATGGCTGCATAGTATTCCATGGTGTATATGTGCCACAGTTTCTTAATCCAGTCTGTCACTGACGGACATTTGGGTTGATTCCAAGTCTTTGCTATTGTGAATAGTGCTGCAATAAACATACGTGTGCATGTGTCTTTATAGCAGCATGATTTATAATCCTTTGGGTATATACTCAGTAATGGGATGGCTGGGTCATATGGTACTTCTAGTTCTAGATCCTTGAGGAATTGCCATATTGTTTTCCATAATGGTTGAACTAATTTACAATCTGGCCAACAGTGTAAAAGTGTCTCTATTTCTCCACATCCTCTCCAGCACCTGTTGTTTCCTGACTTTTTAATGATTGCCATTCTAACTGGTGTGAGATGGTATCTCATTGTGGTTTTGATTTGCATTTCTCTGATGGCCAGTGATGATGAGCATTTTTTCATGTGTCTGTTGGCAGTATGAATGTCTTCTTTTGAGAAATGTCTGTTCATATCCTTTGCCCCCTTTTTGATGGGGTTGTTTGTTTTTTTCTTGTAAATTTATTTAAGTTCTTTGTAGATTCTGGATATTAGCGCCTTGTCAGATGAGTAGATTGCAAAAATTTTCTCCCATTCTGTAGGTTGCCTGTTCACTCTGATGGTAGTTTCTTTTGCTGTGAAGAAGCTCTTTAGTTTAATTAGATCCCATTTGTCAATTTTGGCTTTTGTTGCCATTGCTTTTGGTGTTTTAGACATGAAGTCCTTGCCCACGCCTATGTCCTGAATGGTATTACCTAGGTTTTCTTCTAGGGTTTTTATGGTTTTAGGTCTAACATTTAAGTCTCTAATCCATCTTGAATTAATTTTCATATACGGAGTAAGGAAAGGATCCAGTTTCAGCTTTCTGCTTATGGCTAGCCAATTTTCCCAGCACCATTTATTAAATAGGGAATCCTTTCCCCATTTCTTGTTTTTCTCAGGTTTGTCAAAGATCAGATGGCTGTAGATGTGTGGTATTATTTCTGAGGACTCTGTTCTATTCCATTGGTCTATATCTCTGTTTTGGTACCAGTACCACGCTGTTTTGGTTACTGTAGCCTTGTAGTATAGTTTGAAGTCAGGTAGCGTGATCCCTCCAGCTTTGTTCTTTTGACTTAGGATTGTCTTGGCAATGCGGGCTCTTTTTTGGTTCCATATGAACTTTAAAGCAGTTTTTTCCAATTGTGTGAAGAAACTCATTGGTAGCTTGATGGGGATGGCATTGAATCTATAAATAATCTTGGGCAGTATGGCCATTTTCACGATATTGATTCTTCCTATCCATGAGCATGGTATGCTCTTCCATTTGTTTATATCCTCTTTGATTTCACTGAGCAGTGGTTTGTAGTTCTCCTTGAAGAGGTCCTTTACATCCTTGTAAGTTGGATTCCCAGGTATTTTATTTTCTTTGAAGCAATTGTGAATGGAAGTTCATTCATGATTTGGCTTTCTTTTTGTCTGTTACTGGTGTATAAGAATGCTGGTGATTTTTGCACATTAATTTTGTATCCTGAGGCTTTGCTGAAGTTGCTTATCAGCTTAAGGAGATTTTGGGCTGAGACAATGGGGTTTTCTAAATATACAAACATGTCATCTACAAACAGGGACAATTTGACTTCTTCTTTTTCTTCTTTTCTTGACTGAATACCCTTGATTTCTTTCTCTTGCCTGATTGCCCTAGCCAGAACTTCCAAGACTATGCTGAATGGGAGTGGTGAGAGAGGGCATCCCTGTCTTGTGCCAGTTTTCAAAGGGAATTTTTTCCAGTTTTTGCCCATTCAGTGTGATATTAGCTGTGAGTTTGTCATAAATAGCTCTTATTATTTTGAGATATGTTCCATCAACACCAAAATTATTGAGCGTTTTTTTTAATTAATTAATTTTTTTTTTTTTTGAGACAGAGTCTCGCTCTGTTGCCCGGGCTGGAGTGCAGTGGCCGGATCTCAGCTCACTGCAAGCTCCGCCTCCTGGGTTGACACCATTCTCCTGCCTCAGCCTCCCGAGTAGCTGGGACTACAGGCGCCCACCATCTCGCCCGGCTAGATTTTTGTATTTTTTAGTAGAGACGGGGTTTCACCGTGTTAGCCAGGATGGTCTCGATCTCCTGACCTCGTGATCCGCCCACCTCGGCCTCCCAAAGTGCTGGGATTACAGGTGTGAGCCACCACGCCCGGCCAATTGAGCGTTTTTAGCATGAAGGGCTGTTGAATTTTGTCAAAGGCCTTTTCTGCATCTATTGAGATAATCCTGTGGTTTTTGTCTTTGGTTCTGTTTATATGCTGGATTATGTTTATTGATTTGCATATATTGAACCAGCCTTGCATCCCAGGGATGAAGCCCACTTGATCATGGTGGATAAGCTTTTTGATGTGCTGCTGGATCCAGTTTGCCAGTATTTTATTGAGGATTTTTGCATCGATGTTCATCAGGGATATTGATTCTCTTTTTTTGTCGTGTCTCTGCCAGGCTTTGGTATCAAGATGATGTTGGCCTCATAAAACGAGTTAGGGAGGATTCCCTCTTTTTCTATTGATTGGAATAGTTTCAGAAGGAATGGTACCAGCTCCTCCTTGTACCTCTGGTAGAATTCGGCTGTGAATCCATCTGGTCCTGGACTTTTTTTGGTTGGTAGGCTATTAATTATTGCCTCGATTTCAGAGCCTGCTATTGGTCTATTCAGGGATTCAACTTCTTCCTGGTTTAGTCTTGGGAGAGTGTAAGTGTCCAGGAAATTATCCATTTCTTCTAGATTTTCTAGTTGATTTGCGTAGAGGTGTTTATAGTATTCTCTGATGGTAGTTTGTATTTCTGTGGGGTCGGTGGTGATATCCCCTTTATCATTTTTTATTGATTCTTCTCTCTTTTCTTCCTTATTAGTCTTGCTAGCAGTCTATCAATTTTGTTGATCTTTTCAAAAAACCAACTCCTGGATTTGCCAATTTTTTGGAGGGTTTTTTGTGTCTCTATCTCCTTCAGTTCTGCTCTGATCTTAGTTATTTCTTGCCATCTGCTAGCTTTTGAATGTGTTTGCTCTTGCTTCTCTAGTTCTTTTAATTGTGATATTAGAGTGTCCATTTTAGATCTTTCCAGCTTTCTCTTGTGGGCATTCAGTGCTATAAATTTCCCTCTACACACTGCTTTAAATGTGTCCCAGAGATTCTGGTATGTTGTGTCTTTGTTCTCATTGGTTTCAAAGAACATCTTGATTTCTGCCTTCATTTCGTTATGTACCCAGTAGTTGTTCAGGAGCAGGTTATTCAGTTTCCATGTAGTTGAGTGGTTTTGATTGAGTTTCTTAGTCCTGAGTTCTAATTTGATTGCACTGTGGTCTGAGAGACAGTTTGTTATAATTTCTGTTCTTTTACATTTGCTGAGGAGTGCTTTACTTCCAACTATGTGGTCAATTTTGGAATAAGTGTGATGTGGTGCTGAGAAGAATGTCTCTTCTGTTGGTTTGGGGTGGAGAGTTCTGTACATGTCTATTAGGTCTGCTTGCTGCAGAGATGAGTTCAATTCCTGGATATCCTTGTTAACTTTCTGTCTCATTGATCTGTCTGATGTTGACAGTGGGGTGTTAAAGTCTCCCATTATTATAGTATGGGAGTCCAAGTCTTTTTGTAAGTCTCTAAGGACTTGCTTTATGAATCTGCGTGCTCCTGTATTGGGTGCATATATATTTAGGATAGTTAGCTCTTCCTGATGAATTGATGCCTTTACCGTGATGTAATGTCCTTCTTTGTCTCTTTTGATCTTTGATGGTTTAAAGTCTGTTTTATCAGAGACTAGGATTGCAACCTCTGCTTTTTTTTGTTTTGTTTTCCATTTGCTTGGTAGATCTTCCTCCTTTCCTTTATTTTGAGCCTTTTAATTGGACCATTTAGTCCATTTACATTGAAGGTTAATATTGTTATGTGTGACCTTGATCCTGCCATTATGATATTAACTGGTTATTTTGCTCATTAGTTGATGCAGTTTCTTCCTAGCCTCAATGGTCTTTACATTTTGGCATGTTTTTGCAATGGCTGGCACCAGTTTTTCCTTTCCATGTTTAGGGCTTCCTTCAGGGTCTCTTGTAAGGCAGGCCTGATGGTGACAAAATCTCTAAGCATTTGCTTATCTGTAAGGGATTTTATTTCTCCTTCACTTATGAAACTTAGTTTGGCTGGATATGAAATTCTGGGTTGAAAATTCTTTTCTTTAAGAACGTTGAATATTGGCCCCCACTCTCTTCTGGCTTGTAGATTTTCTGCCGAGAGATCTACTGTTAGTCTGATGGGCTTCCCTTTGTGAGTAAACCGACCTTTCTCTCTGGCTGCCCTTAAGATTTTTTCCTTCATTTCAACTTTGGTGAATCTGGCAATTATGTGTCTTGGAGTTGCTCTTTTCGAGGAGTATCTTTGTGGCGTTCTCTGTATTTCCTGAATTTGAATGTTGGCCTGCCCTGCTAGGTTGGGGAAGTTCTCCTGGATGATATCCTGAAGAGTGTTTTACAATTTGGTTCCATTTTCCCCCTCACTTTCAGGTACCCCAATCAGACGTAGATTTGGTCTTTTTATATAATCCCATACTTCTTGCAGGCTTTGTTCATTTCTTTTTCTTCTTTTTTCTTTTGGTTTCTCTTCTTGCTTCATTTCATTCATTTGATCCTCAATCTCTGATACTCTTTCTTCCACTTGATCGAGTCAGTTACTGAAGCTTGTGCATTTGTCACGTATTTCTCGTGTCATGGTTTTCATCTCTGTCATTTCGTTTATGACTTTCTCTGCATTAATTAGTCTAGCTGTCAGTTCTTCCACTCTTTTTTCAAGATTTTTAGTTTCTTTGCGCTGGGTACGTAATTCCTCCTTTAGCTCTGAGAGGTTTGATGGACTGAAGCCTTCTTCTCTCATCTCGTCAAAATCATTCTCTGATCAGCTTTGATCCGTTGCTGGTGATGGGCTGTGCTCCTTTGCAGGGGGAGATGTGCTCTTATTTTTTGAATTTCCAGCTTTTCTGCCCTGCTTTTTCCCCATCTTTGTGGTTTTATCTGCCTCTGGTCTTTGATGATGGTGACGTACTGATGGGGTTTTGGTGTGGGTGTCCTTCCTGTTTGTTAGTTTTCCTTCTAACAGTCAGGACCCTCAGCTGTAGGTCTGTTGGAGATTGCTTGAGGTCCACTCCAGACCCTGTTTGCCTGGTTATCAGCAGCAGAGGCTACAGAAGATAGAATATTGCTGAACAGCGAGTGTACCTGTCTGATTCTTGCTTTGGAAGCTTCCTCTGAGGGGTGTACTCCACTGTGTGAGGTGTGGGGTGTCTGTCTGCCCCTAGTGGGGGATGTCTCCCAGTTAGGCTACTCAGGGGTCAGGGACCCACTTCAGCAGGCAGTCTGTCCATTCTCAGATCTCAACCTCCGTGTTGGGAGATCCACTGCTCTCTTCACAGCTGTCAGACAGAGTCGTTTGCATCTGCAGAGGTTTCTGCTGCTTTGTTGTTGTTGTTGTTGTTGATTAGTTGTGCCCTGTCCCCAGAGGTGGAGTCTACAGAGACAGGCAGGCCTCCTTGAGCTGCTGTGAGCTCCACCCAGTTCGAGCTTCCCAGCAGCTTTGTTTACCTACTTAAGCCTCAGCAATGGTGGGCGCCCCTCCCCCAGTCTCGCTGCTGCCTTGTGGTTAGATCACAGACTGCTGTGCTAGCAATGAGGGAGGCTCGGTGGCTGTGGGACCTTCCCAGCCAGGTGTGGGATATAATCTCCTGGTGTGCCCGTTTGCTAAGACCTTTGGTACAGTGCAGTATTGGGGTGGGAGTTACCCGATTTTCCAGGTGTTGTGTGTCTCAGTTCCCCTGGCTAGGAAAAGGGATTCCCTTCCCCCTTGCGCTTCCCAGGTGAGGCGATGCCTTGCCCTGCTTCAGCTCTCACTGGTCAGGCTGCAGCAGCTGACCAGCACTGATTGTCCAGCACTCCCTAGTGAGATGAACCCAGTACCTCAGTTGAAAATGCAGAAATCACCTGTCTTCTGTGTCATTCACGCTGGGAGCTGGAGACTGGAGCTGTTCCTATTTGGCCATCTTGCTCCGACCCATCTCTTTGCCCATTTTTTAATGTTTTTTTATTTTGGTTGTTGATTTAAGTTTCTTATAAATTGTGGATATTAAACCTTTGTTGGTTGCATAGTTGCAAATATATTCTTCCATTATCTAGGTTGTCTGTTAAATCTGTTGATAGTTTCTTTTGCTGTACAGTTCTTTATTTTAATTAGATCCCACTTCTCAATATTTACTTTTGTTGCAATTTCTTTTAGAGTCCTCATCATGAAGTCTTTGCCAGGATCTATGTTCAAAATAGTATTTCCTAGGTTTTACTCTAGGGTTTTTACAGTTTTAAGTTTTACATTTAAGTCTTAAATTCATCTTGAGGTTTTTTGTTGTTGTTGTTGTTTGTTTGTTTGTTTAATATGGTGAAAGGAAGGGGTCCAGTTTCAATCTGCATACGGCTAGCCAGTTATCCCAGCACAATTTATTGAATAAGGGGTCCTTTCCTCATTGCTTGTTTTTGTTGGCCTTGTCTAAGATTAGATTGTTGTAGGTGTTCAGCTTTATTTCTGAGTTTTCTATTCTGTTCCATTGGTCTATGTGTCTGTTTTTTTAACAGTATTATGCTGTTTCAGTTACTATAGCATTATAGAACAGGTTGAAGTCTAGTAGAGTGATATCTCTAGCTTTGTTCTTTTTGCTCAGGATTGCATAGTTATTTGGGCTCCTTTTTGGTTCCATATGAATTTTAGAATAGGTTTTTTTTTTACAATTCTGTGAATAATGATGTTGGTAATTGGATTGGAATAAGCATTGAATCTGTAAATTGCTTTGATAGCATGGGCATTTAATGATATTGATTCTTCCTATCCATGAGCATGGAATGTTTTTCCATTTGTTTATGTTATCTCTAATTTCTTTCAGCAGTGTTTTGTAATTCTCATTGTAGAGATCTTTCACCTCCCTGGTTAGCTGTATTCCTCGGTATTTTATCCTTTTTGTGGCTATTTTGAATGGGATTGTGTTCTTGATTTGGCTCTCAGCTTGGATGTCATCGGTGTATATGCTACTGATTTTTGCACATTTATTTTGCATTCTGAAACTTAGCTGAAGTTGTTTATCAGATCTAAGAGCCTTTGGGCACAGACTACGGGGCTTTCTAGGTATAGAATTATCATCTTTGACGAAATAGTTTGACTTCCTCTCTTCGTATTTGGATGACTTTTATTTCTTTCTCTTGCCTGATTTCTCTGGCAAGGACTTGCAAAACTATGTTGAATAGCAGCGGTAAGATTGGGCAACTTTGTCTTGTCCCAGTTTTCTAAAGGAATGCTTCCAGCTCTTGCCCATTCAATATGATGTTGGCTGTGGGTAAGTCATAGATGGCTCTTACGATTTTGAGGTATATTCATTTGATGTATAGTTTGGTATGGGTTTTTAACATGAAGGGATGTTAATTTTATTGAAAACTTTCTCTGCTTCTATTGAGATTATCATGTGGTGTTTGTTTTTCTGTTTATTTGATGCATCATATTTATTAATTTGTATATGTAGAACTAACCTTGTATCCCAGGAAAAAACCTTACTTGATCGTGGTGGATTAGCTTTTTGATGTATTGCTGGATTCAGTTTACTGGTATTTTGTTGCGGATTTTTGCATCTATGTTCATCAAGGATTTCAGCCTAAAGTTTTCTTTCTTTGTTGTATCTATGACAGGATTTAGTATCAGAATTATGCTGGCCTCCTATAATGTGTTAGGGAGGAGTCCTGCTTCCTCAGTTTTTTGGAACAATTTCAGTAAGATTGACACCAGCTTTTCTTTATACATCTGGTATAATTTGGCTGTAAATCTATCTGGTACAGTACTTTTTCTGGTTGATAGGTTTTTTATTACTGATTCAGTTTTGGAACTCATTATTGGTCTGTCCAGGGTTTCAATTTCTTCCTGGTTCAATCTAGGAAGTTGTATATTTCCAGGAGTTTATCCAATGTATCAATTTCTTCTAGGTTTTCTAGTTCGCGTGCCCATAGAGGTGCTCATAATAGTCTTTGAGGGCTTTTT
The DNA here is from genome assembly GCF_002776525.5 of Piliocolobus tephrosceles. Taxonomy (NCBI): domain Eukaryota; kingdom Metazoa; phylum Chordata; class Mammalia; order Primates; family Cercopithecidae; genus Piliocolobus; species Piliocolobus tephrosceles. Next base: position 39,917,152 of record NC_045443.1, on the reverse strand, counting down.
TGTATTTCTGTGGGGTTTGTGGTAATTTCCCCTTTGTCATTTCTGATTGTGTTTATTTTGATCTTTTCTCTTTTTTTTTTTTTTGTTTATTAGTCTAGCTAGTGTAGTTTCTAACCGCAATACAAGAAATAGTGGAAATTATAAATAAAAATTCAAACCAATAATAACAAAAATGTTAATCACAACTACAGAAAAGACAATCATTGATTCAAGTAAGGAGTAAAAATAAAATAGTATTCTACTTAGACAACAATTAAAATACAAATGCAGTTTTTTATCTCAAAAGAGATAAAGAAGAAGTAAAATAAGCATTAACTCAAGCTGTTAGAATCAAGAATGCTAAGGAAAACAGATAGAAATAAATGGCTGTATAAAATAGAAATGACTATATTGAAATAAGTAAACATGGAATAACTAAATAAAATAAATATTTTTCAAATAAATTATTAGTGGGCCTATGAGGAAAATAAAGAAAAAGCAATATAAATAAAAAGCAAATAAATAAAATTGAAGTCAATATAAATAAGCTAAAGCACACAGCAAAAAAATGTTAAACAAATAAACAATCTCTATAAATACTATTATTTAATAAAATTTAAAACAGTCCGTGATTTTTGAGGAAATAAAATTCACAACGAAAAAGAAAACATCGTGACTCCATGGCTGGGTGGTTTTAAGGATGAAATTACCTAAAATTGCCAGAGAAGATATAAATTCTAAGCTACATAAATATTTCATTGAACCATAAATGAATGAAATTATTCCCACTTAATTTTACCAAGACGATATTTTTGTGAAATCTACAAAAAATAAACACCAAATAATAGTATAAGTCCATAGCAGTTGTTAATAGAGAAGTAAACATCCTTAACAAAATTTTCAGCATAATGTTACAAGTATAGTCTGTCATAAGTAAGAAATACTTATTTTAGACTTTCAGGAGGTTGAAAATCAGGGTATATGATATGTTACTTTATATAAGTAGGTTGAATTTCTTAAATAAGGCCATTTTTAAAGATTTATGGAAAAGATTTGACATTTAGAAAAAAATATTTTAATAAATATCTCCAAATCCATAATTCAAAAACTCTTTTAAAATTAAAATAGATTAATATCTCAAATAATAAGCAATTTTAAATTCAAGCCAGTAATCAATAAAATATTAGCAGCAAACTATTATAGCCATTAATATGGTTTGGCTCTGTCCCCACCCAAATCTCATCTTGTAGCTCCCATAATTCCCACGTGTTGTGGTAGGGACCCAGATGTAGATGATTACATTAAGGGGGCGGGTCTTTCCTGTGCTGTTCTTATAGTGAATAAGTCTCACAACATCTGATAACTTTAAAAACGGGAGTTTGCCTGCACAATCTCTTTCTTTGCCTGCCACCATCCACGTAAGGTGTTACTTGTGCCTCCTTGCCTTCCACCATGATTGTAAGGCTTCCCCAGCCATGTGGAACTGTGAGTTCTCCATTAAACTTCTTTCCTTTGTAAATTGCCCAGTCTCAGGTATGTCTTTATCAGTAGCATGCAAACAGACTAATAGAGTCATTTTATTAAAATCACAAAGTAACGCTGACCACTATTGTTATTTTTAAAATGAAAGGTTTGAAAAATGCTTTAGATGCAAAAAAAATAAAAAATATTGGTACAGAGAGACAAAATTATTATTATGTGGTAAAGATCATATATCAGAAACAGGAATCATTAGAAACAACTTTTAAAATTCATTTTTTGAAGTGGGGCTATGATACTATGAAATATACATTTGGTCTTTGTCCAGTCTCCTGGCATCCAACTCCTAAAATATTTGGAATCCTTAGAGTGATGTGTCTTTTTGTATGCTAATGAGTTGCCTGGAGGTTGACAGATCCTAAGTAGTTTCAGAATGGGGGCTGAACTTTCAGTCATACCCCCAACCTTCAAGGATGGAAGAGGACCTGAAGGTTGGATTGATCATCAATAGACAATGATTTAATCAATCATGCATCTGTAATAAAGCTTCCATAGAACCCCCAAAAGAATGGGTTCAGGGAGCTCTGGACAGTAGGACGTTTAGAGGTTCCTGGGGGGTGGTTCACCCCAACTCCATGGGGACAGAAGCTCTTGCACTCAGGATATTTCCATACCTCACCCTATGCATCCTTTCATCTGTATCCTTTGTAATACCTATTGTAATCAACCAGTAACCATAAATAAGTGTTTCTCTGTGTTCTGTGAGCCTCACTCTAGTAAATTCATCAAACCCAAGGAGAACTCCAATTTACAGCAGGTCAGTCAGAAGCACAGGTAAAACAACCTGGGGCCTGTGACTGATTTTAGAAGTGGAGGGCAATCTTGTGGGATCGAGCCCTCAACCAATGGAATCTGATGTTATCTCCAGGTGCATAGTGTCAAAATTGAATGAGAGAACAGCCAGCTGGTGTCCACTGCAGAACTGATTTTTTGCTTGGTGGTAGGGAGAAACTCCCACACATTTGGTCATAGAGTCTTCTGTGTTGATTGTTATTGAAGGAAAGAATAGAAAACACCAATTTTTTTTTTTTTTTAATGCAGGGGCCAACTCAAAATAAATACATAAATTTTACAGTATTTTTATAGAACTGAAATAAAGTTGTAACATATAATGGAAAAAGAAACTAGATTAATAGTATCCACAAAAAAATAGTAAAAATTCAGGAATAATATGAACAGACATATAACTCAGAAGACTTTTTGTGTTCTGGAAGGAAAGACAAAATTTTTAAGTATAGCAACGCTCTCATACCCAGTAAATACACAGATTTAATCTAGTTCAAAATTAAAGGGCTCTTTATGAAAAAAAAAAAAAAAACTCTGTAAAATAAGTACAAACTTTATCAGAAGTCTTAAACATATTATAAAGTTTAAATGTATTAAATACTGACTATCGGTACAAAAATAGCTACAGATAATGGAACATAATAGATTGCCCAACAATAAATCCCAATATATTTGAGAAATGAAAATATGATTAATGAAAGATTAAAAATCAATGGATAAGAGAAAGAATGTTCTAGAAATGGGTTGGGTTAATTTGATTAGAAAATTTGGGGGAAAAAAATACAGATTCTCACCATACTTCATATACCAGCATAAATCTCATATGTGTTAAAGAGTTATATGAAAACCGTTAAACATAAAATCTTAGAAGATAACATGGAAGTGCCTCTTATTAAATGTTTAAGGGGAGTAATGAGGGAAGGGCAGACAGGTAATGAGAAGTAAATAATTTTAAGCTAAAACATAATTACAAATAAACAAATAGTTTTAATTACATTAAAAAATTTAAAATCTATGGGGAAACCTTGAAAACAAATGCCCAAAACAGAATATATTTGCAGCAAATATGAGTTAAATTATTTATTAAATAAAGAGCTATACAATAGATAAAAGAAGTAAAAAGTATCAAATACATGAATGATCAAAGGACATTAAAAGAATTTCACAGAAGAAAATACAATTAATATACTACCATTTATGAAAATATTCAGCTTCTCTAGGAATCAAAGAAAATGATTTAATAATTGACCTGTGAGATTAGGGAGAAAGAGAAATGTACAAGCATAGCCTGGCAAGGATGGATGAAATAGAGACTCTCATACATAGTCTGTTGCAGTACAAATTTGTACAGTACATAGTCTGTTGCAGTACAAATTGTTTGGAAAGCAATTTGAGGAAGTAGTTATTCCCTTTTGCTTGGTAATTTCACTTCTGGATATAAATCTTATATATCCAAGAGAGAGATAAATTATATATTAGATATAAATCTAATACCATTAGAGATAAGGTATTAGGCACAAAGAGTTTTCCTCAGGCTTATTGGTTGGTTGGTTGGTTTTCCTATATGTGAATCAGATTCATTCTTTTATTTTTCATAGTTATAATGGAAACAACTTAAAAGTATAACCCAAGAAGATTAATTATTTTCTGGTATAGCCCCCCACTCAATGACGTATTATGCAAAATAGGCTATAATATTAAGTGGAAATAAAAGATGTAAATTATGTATATAATAGGATAAGTGTTCAAATTAAAGTTTCACATCAATAAAAGGACTAAAAGGAAATATATCAAAATATTAATGGCAGTGGTGATTGGTTGATGAAACTATGTGCTATGAAGTTTTTCCTAATTTTCTCTATTGTCAAATTTTTCTTCAGTGAATATGAATAATTTTTACTTTTGATGAAACAATGACAAAAAAACACTAAATGAAGACATCTAATTTGCATCAACTACTAGGTCAGCAGCTTTCTGAGACCTGGAAGGGAAAGAAGGTCTTCTGGAGAGAGTGGGGCTCAGGCACCCCCCTTCTCCCCAACATAGCGTCTCTTTTGAGAGGCAAGCATAGCTCTGAGACAGGGGTGGGCTGGGAAGGAATTAGGAACAGCTGGAGCAGATTCAGAACCATGACATGCATTCCTCTTCAAAGGCAGCTCAGAGGCTGGGAAGGTGAGTGAGAGTTCAGAAGAGAGTCAGAGCTTACAAATGGGTGGATTAAGCTGAAAATGAGCAGGAGGCATCTTGAAGGCACCACTCGTGCTCAGAGTGAGTAAAGAGAAGAATGCGGCATTTGACACCTGTAGACTAACCAGCAGCTGAGTATAAGCTGCGAGAGAAAGTTAAAAGCTGTAAAAAGTGGTTGTGTTCACCCGTGGAAAAGCCAAGGAAATAAGGAAGTGGTTAGAAGAAAGAGCTCATTTCAAATTGGTAATGAATTGTATCATTTACACCTAAGCCTCTCTTAGTTTCATCATTTGGTCTAAATTTTGGGTGTGGTCATGTAGAAGTGATGTTTTCCAACAATTATGCTTTAATTTTACATAAGGAAAGTTTTTTTTTTTTTTTTTTAACAAAAAAAAAGGAAATATATAAGAATGAAAAAAGCCCTAGAAAAATCTGACCCTGGGCTGTATTTGCTTAGCCAAATGGCTTAAACATTATGAGCCTTGGTTTTCTCGTTTATGGGGATTCAGTAATTCATTGAGCCTCTCTACTCCAGGCACTGTACTCGGCACCAGAGATTCATGGTAAGTAAGATGGACAAGTTTCTCACTCTTCAGGGGACCAATGGGAAAGCAGAAAGCTAAAGACAGTGGGATGAGTGCCATGGAAGGGGACGAAGAAGGTTGGAGTCATTGAGGTTTCGCAGTAGTGACATCTCATCCAAGTTCAAAGACTACATGGCCTGCTTGAAAGACAAGGGAAAGGCTTTCCATTTGGCTTGACAAAAAGGGACATGTCATACTAAGCCTTTTCAAACACTCTGGACTTTATCCTACAAGGTTTGGGAAGATATTGAAAATGTTAATTACAGGGGTCACATAAGCAAATGTACATTTCTCAAAGAACACTCCTGGGTGTGTGAAGAAAGAACATGAAGGAGGAGGCTAGACAGTACACTCTTGCAGAAAGTGAGGGGAAAGAGAGCGACAGACGGGCCTATAGATTTGTGTGTAAGAAGGAAAACAGAGACAGAATTCAGGTTATGAGCAGAATAGAGAAACAAAGATGTCACCCAAGTTTCTGATCTTACTGACTGGGAAGAAGCTGGTGCTACAGTCTGGGACACAGACAAGAAAGGAAGAGCAGTCCTGAGAGAGAAAATGTTGATTCCAGTTTTGAATACATTGATTTTGAGGGACTGTGAGGCATTTAACTTGTGAAATCCTCCCAACCCCCCAAACTTAACTTGTGGAGTTGATGAGAAGTCTGAAGCTCCAGAGGAAGAGCTGATCTTAGGACAGATTTAGAAAACATTAGCAAATAGATGTGTGTGAATGAAACCACCCAGGCAATGTCCTCAGAGGGAGAAGAGGTTCATGGAAGAATCCTGACAAATCCCAATACTGAAGGTGCAATACAGGAAGAGGAGCTTGAACAATCCCTAAGATGGAGTGGCCATTAGGACAGAAATAAATTTTATGGCTGTGGAGTCACAGAGGTCAGGGAGGAAGTGGTAAAGGGTGCCCAATGTTATGGAGAATAAAATAATACAAAGGCCAAGAGGTATCCACTGGAGTCGGCTATGAGGGGTTACTGGTAAACTTGGCCAAATAATTAATGTGGCATGATGAGGGTAGAACCCAGATCTCAGTGGCTGAGGAGTGAATGTCATGTGATAAAGAAGAAACAGCAAATGGAGGCGATTCCACAATTCCTTTAACAAAATTCAACTGTGAAATGGAGAAGATATGGAAAGAGCTTGAGAAATTGTATCAGTTTCCTAGAACCACCATAGTAAATTACCACAAAGAAGAAGGCTTAAAACAACATTTATCACATCCCAGTTCTCGGGGGCTAGAAGTCTGAAATCAAGATGTTGGCAAGGCCAGCATCCCACTGAAGGTTCTAGGGAAGATTCCCTCCTTGCCTTCTCCTAGCGTCTGGGGCCTCCTGGCAGTCCTGGTGTTGCTTGGTTTGTAGCTGAACCACACAGTCTCTGCCTCTCCTTCACAGGACTTTCTTCCCTTCAGGTCTGTGTCTCTGTGTCTGCCTATTCCTCTTCCTTCTCTTATCAACACACCCATCGTTGGGTTTAGGGCCTGTGCTAATCCAGTATGACCTCATTTTAACCTAACCTACATCTGCAAAGACCTTTTTTCCAAATGAGGTCACATTCTGAGATTCTGGTGGATATGAATTTTGACACGATTCAACCCAGTACAGAAATATATGGGGAAAGTGATTTTTGTTTGTTTCTGTGGTTGCTTGTTTTATTTAATAATGTTACACCTGGAAAATTAAATGATTGGGTCCTTTGTGATACATACATGACGCCAATTCGAAAACCTATGTTTCCTAGAGATAACAATTATTTGATAGGAGGTTCTCCCAAAATCTTATGAGATGTTACACCAAATCTGAGATTCATGAAAGAAATTGTCCCTGAGGGATAAAAATGGTAATACTGTAGTAACTTAGCATCATTTCTTATGGCTTTCAACAACTGTTTTAACTCTTTTGAAATTATACAAATATAGACAAGACTTATGGGATAGAACCGAATGAGATTTTGTATCTTATTCAATTTCAGATTCTCTCTAGGATAGCATGATTTTAGAATAATCCAATTCCATGAGGAACAATTTAGCCCTTTTGTTTACAACTTGCTAAAGGGGGGAAAAATCTAGCTTATATAGTGTTTAAATAAATTGACTAGTTGGGGAGGGTATCATGTAGTTACAATTTGTTATCATTTTATTGGGATTAAAATAATTAATTTATATACCTCATTTCCTCATGGCATGACTAAAATAAAATAAACAGAACCAAAACAGATCCCTTATCTTGAAAAAGAAAACAGACAAAATTTCAAGACCAGCTACACCAGAGGTATTTGAAATACTGAAGTCCATTCTCTCTTCACTGAGTTTTTATTACAAGAATTAAAATTCTGAATATTAAACCCACATTGGTGATAGCTATTAAAATAAGCAGGAAACACAGAAAAGATAGTTCTCTTATATAATATTTTCATTTCTGCTCTCATCCTGTATAGCTTTAACTAAAATGCAGCAATCTAAAAATGCATACATATTACTCTGGTGCCAGTGGAATAACCATAATTTTTATTTACCTTTCATTTCTTCCTGAAGGCAAAAATCTGAAAGGAAACACCTGCAGATTTTGCCTCCTAGTCCTTGACTTTTCCAGCAATATGATCCACAGACTAGAGTTTGGACACTGTTTCATTTCAAATGGGATGAAGGGAAAATTGTGAAGTGCTTTTTACATACCCACCTGTTCTTTTCCCCTAGTGGCAACGACAGCTTCCCACTGGCTGGGTGTACCAGCACATTTCCTATTTGAAGCCCACCGCTGGAAGCTCTGTACACGTGTCCCTCACAGCCAGCACCTGGGGACCATTACAACTACTACCTTACAGTGATGGGTGGTAGAGCTGGGAGCTGAACACTGCCCACTCCACCCAAGTTCTTCATCACTCACACTACACCCACTGCCCTTCCCCATCATACGTTGACTTTATAGATCACAGAAAAGTAGCAATAATAAAAGCACCAGTCAGTTCCTCACAGACTCTGCAAAAATGTACTTGTATCTCAGAGGAATGTCTAGGTTGGATGCTATCTAGGTTTAACGTCTTTTTGCTTCATTGGGTAAAGCTATTTTAGTGCATTCCCTAACAAGCTCATGTTTGACAAATTGGTGTATATATAAAGATTTGTGGTATAATAAAATTAACTTTTTTCTTTTGCATGAATCAGAAACCAAAATAGAAAATAATCTCTCCACTGATCAAATAAGTAAATATTGGGTGCCAAATATGTGCCAGGCATGACTATTAGCACTAGGTATGCCAAAATCAGTAGAATAAAAGTGGTCTCTGCACTGAGCTTGTAGACAAACAATAAGCAAATAACTCTAAAATTAGAAAGTGATAAATCTGAGAAATTCTACAAAAGTAAAAAAATGTTTAAAGGGATTTATGAGAGTAAATTATAAATTTGTAGTGTAGGCAACATGGAGGTTTCTGTGAGACCATGGCAGTAGAGATGAAATCTGATGAGTAGAAACTTACTAAGTGAAATCCAGAGGCTGGAAGCACTCCAGGTAGAGATAAATACACACAAAGATGTTCAGTGAGAAAAGAACAAGATGCATTCAAGGGTTCTGACCAGGAGATTGATATGATATAGTTATCTGTGAACAATATGGTATCACTGTGGTAGGGAGCACTAAAAGAGGTTGCAGATGAAATCATAAGTTAGATTCTGGCCAGGTTGTATTTAGGGTACCTGTGAGGTCTGCAGGAGAAATACCAAGCACACCAGATATACAGGTCTGAGACTCTGAAGAGACTCATTCACATGAATACGTTTGAGAGCCATTGACTTATTGAAGACAATTGCAGCTATGAGACAGAAAAGAGGAAAGGAGAAAGGAGTCCAGAAGCAAGCCTTCGCAGCTCCAATACTTACAGTTCAGATAGAGTCAAAAGAGCCCGCAAAAGGACTCTCAAAGGGGAGGAGAGGAGAAAGCCTAGAACGGCTTTGTTCCAGAAGACAAGGGACAAGATTGTTTTAAGGACAGAATGATTGGCTGTTGTGAAATCTGCTGAGAAATCAAGTAATATGAAAGCTGAACAGTATCCTTTAAGTTTGGGGCCTTAAGGATGATTGGTGACCTTAGCAGGAGCCATTTCAGGAATGATGGGGGTGGAAGTTGAATTGAAGGGGGTTGAGGAGAGTGTAGGAAGTATGCTGTTCGATGAAAATTTGCTATTTTGTGAGGCTGTGTATGTTCATCATCTAACAGGATGGAAAAATAATAACCTCAATTTCTGGTTATGCTGTAGATTTCTTGGAGAGAGAAGGAGAGACAGAGAAAGAGAGGAGAAAAGAAAAGAAAGGAAGAAAAGAAAGAGAGAAAAAAATTATTTAACCCAAGGGCAAAAAGTGAACTACAAACAAAGATGCTGACAAGTGATCTAAAAGTATTAGCATTACCTTCCATTTAAGACTTGGGGTAAGTTTTCACCTGGAATATGAATTTTTCAATAGTAAGATAAAATATTTCACTGCATTTTAAGAGCAGACTTTTATCTGATACAAATTGGGTTTAGTAAAACAATTTATGGTTTGTTAAATATTTTGTTTTAAGGTCTTTCACTTTAGCATGGCCAATGAAAGAAAGGTAGAAAAGGCCTCTTACAATGAAGAAATAGTCTTGCCATCCTGAATTACTATGTTTTTATCATAGCAACTTAATAAACATTATACTACTTACAATCTTCTAGTAAAACGTCTTTGGGGACATTTTAATTATTGATACAGGTATACCTCATTTTATTCACTTCATTGCACTTCATAGATACTGCGTTTTTCACAAATTGAAGGTTTGTGGCAACCTTGTATCAAGCAAGTCTGTTGGTGCCATTTTTCCAACAGCAAGTGCTCACTTTGTGTCTCTGTGTCAGTTACATTTTGGTAATCCTTGCAATATTCCAAACGTTTTCATCATTATTATATCTGTTATGGTGATCTGATCTGTGATCAGTGATCTTTGATGTTACTATTATAATCGTTTTTTGAGTGCTACAAACCATGCTTGTATAAGGTGACAATCAAGCAATATATGTTGTGTGTGTTCTAACTGCTCCACCAACTGGCAATTCCCCATGCTCTGCCTCTCCTTGAGCCTCTCCATTCCCTGAGACACAACCATATTGGAATTAGGCCAGTTAATAACCCTGCAATGGCCTCTAAGTGTTCAAATGAAAATAAGAGTTGTATATCTCTTACTTTAAAACAAAAGCTAGATATGATTAAGCTTAGTGAGGAAAGCATGTCAAAAACTGACACAGGCTGAAAACTGGGCCTTTTGTAACAAACAGTTGCCAAGCTGTGACTGCAAAGGAAAAGGTCTTGAAGGTAATTAAAAGTATTACTCCAGTGAACATATGAATGATAAGAAAATGAAACAGCCTTATTGCTAATATGGAGACAGTTTTAGTAGTTCTGGATAAAAGATCCAATCAGCCACAACATTTCCTTAAGTCAAAGCCTAAACCAGAGCAAGCCTCTAATGCTCACCAATTCTACGAAGGCTGACAGAACTCAGGAAGCTCCAGAAGGAAAGTTTGAAGCTAGCAGAGATAGGTTTATGAGGTTTGAGAAAAGAAGCCATCTCCATAACATAAAAGTGCAAGGTGAAGCAGCAAGTGCTGATGGAGAAGCTGCAGCAGAGTATCCAGAAGATCTAGCTAAGGTAATGGATGAAGGTGGCTGCACTAAACAGCAGATATTCCACGTAGATGAAACGGTTTTAAATTGGAGGAAGATAGCATCTAGGACTTTCATAGCTACAGAGGAGAAGTCAATGCCTGGTGTCAAAGCTTCAAAGAACAACAGGCTGACTCTCTTGTTAGGGGCTAAGGAAACTGGTCACTATAAGATGAAGCCAAGGCTTATTGAACATTCTGAAAATTCTAGGGCCCTTAAGAATCTTGCTATATCTGCTTTGCCTGTGCTCTATTAATGGAGCAACAATGCCTTGATGACACATCTGTTTATAGCATGGTTTATTGAATATTTTAAGCCTACTGTTGAGACTTACTGCTCAGAAAAGAAAAATATTTTCAAAATATTACTGCTCACTGACAATGAACCTAGTCATCCAAGAGCTCTGATAGAGATTAGTGTTGTTTTTATGCCCACTAACACACCATCCATTCTGCAGCCCATAAATCAAGGAGTAATTTCATCTTTCAAATCTTATTACTTAAGAAATATATTTTGTAAGTCTATAGCTTCCATAGATAATGATTCTTCTGATGAACATGAGAAAAGTAAATTAAAAACCTTTGGGAAAGGATTCATCATTCTAGATGGCATTAAGAACATTTGTATTTCAAGGAAGAGGGTCAAAAGATCAACAGTAACAGGAGTGTGGAAGAAATGATCCTAACCCCCATGAATGACCTGGAGGGCTTCAAGACTTCGGTGGAGGAGGTAACTGCAGATGTGATGAAAATAGCAAGAGAGCTAGAAATAGATATGGAGCCTGAAGATGTGACTGAATTGTTGCAATCACATGATAAAACTTTAATGGATGACTAGTTGTTTCTCATAAATGAGCAAAGAAAGTGATTTGTTGAGATGGAATCTACTCCTGATGATGATGCTGTGAACATTGTTAAAATAACAACACAGAATATTACATAAACTTAGTTGATAAAGCAGCAGCAGAGTTTGAAAGACTTGACTCCAAAATTGAAAGAAGCTCTACTGTGGGTAAAATGCTATCGCATACCACATGCTGCAGATAAATCTTTCATGGAAAGAAGAGTCAATTGATAATGCAAACTTCTTGTTGTTGGGGCTGTTGTCTTTTTTAAGAAATTCTCACAGCCACCTCAACCTTCACCTGATTAGTCAATAGCCATCAACATCAAGGCAAGACCCTCCACCAGGAAAAGATTATAACTTGTTGAAAGTTCAGGTGATCGTTAGCAATTTTCAGCAACACAGTATTTTTAAAATTAAAGTATGCACAATATTTTTATAGACATAATGCCATGAACACTTACTAGACTACAGTATAGTATAAACATAACTTTAATATGCACTGGGAAACCAGAAAATTCTCACTTTCTTGCCATATTCACTTCACTGCATTGGTCTGGAACTGAACCAACCATATCTCCAAAGTATGCCTGCATACTGAACATTGTACATTACTATAGCAAGTAGTTTCAAATAAAATAATTCACATTTTTTAAACCTACATTTTGTTCATCCTAACTTCTCCATCTTCACATTTTTTAAACCTACATTTTGTTCATCCTAACTTCTCCATCTGTTTTCTAAATTACATTAATCCTTCCAGCCCCAATTCAGCCCCTCTCATTTGATCCCTTCCACTGACTTAATTCTATTGTCAACCATTAGACCTTTTGTTACACTTGAGGTTCTTCTAGGTCCCTCTCCAACTTTGAATATTCTCCTTTTCCCTTTCTCTCACTGCCTAGCACAAATGGAAAAGTCACTCACACTTTCCACACACCCTGAAAGCCATAGAAGAGAAAATGAGTTTATTAGTAATATGTTTTATCAAAAAAAAAAAAAAGAGAGAGAGAGAGGAACATTCTTGCCAGGGAAGCTCTGTGACAAGGATCTCTCCTGAGTCTCTCTCTCTCTCACACAGAGAGAGGGAGAGAGAGAGACTCATATGTCCAGATAAACCAATCCAGCTAAAAATGTAGATATAGTTTGTTTATTTCCTCCCACATTCTGTTAGAAGTTTTCTCTTTTACACTTTGTAGAACCCTTATCAAGGCCCACTTGAGCAAAGCCTATCAAACCAAACTGACCAAAATATAAACATAAGTACCAGCAGAGGAATTTAGTTCCAACGATCCTGACCTTTATAAATGTTAAACTTTTAGAACCTCTTACAATGGAACACAGAACGTCCATAAAACTATTTTCTTCCACCAGGAGTGCTAAGAAATAGTGATGCTGGGAGAGGAGAAAAGCAGAATAGAAAGAATGAGAACACACCATGCTATTCAACCCAATTCTCCTGTTCCGTCCCCCAGAATGGTCCTCATCGAAGCAGAACAATCAAAAGAGGATGAGAAGACCAATTCGTTTCTACAATAAAAAATAATGATAATCCACATTTTATTTGAGCACTGACTGTGTGTCAAAATGGCTATATATGATTTGTTGCATTTAGGTCACTTACAAAAATTCCAATGTCAGTTCATGTATAGTCCACTTTTTGGAGCCAACAATTACAAGGAAAGAATAAAACCTGTGATTCACTCTCAAGATTTTCATTAGTGTTCCTTCAACCACAAGGATCTAGTTTCTATAAATAATCTGTTTCCTGATCCTCAGGACCCCCTACTAGTTAACATTATAAATATGCAGCACTTTATGTTTATGCACTCATTACTCTCAACTATTCCATGTTCCAGAACTCATCAACCCTCTTGTTTTCATAGCACCATATCTTTACTGCAAACAGTCTCATCTTGCTGATGTCTATATTTTTAATAAATGTGCCCTCATTCTCCCATATTATTCAGGTCAAAATCTTGGCATATTCTGTGATTTTGCCTTCTCTCAGCCTCCCAAATCCAATCGGTTATCAAGTTCTGTAATAATAGCAACCATTTTTAAATGCCTATTCTGTACCAAACTGTGGATTTATAAAATGGGGTTACATTTTCTCACACTGCATTCTGGTTTTGCAAAGAAAATGCAGTTTTTTTTTCTCTAATACTGCTCTTTTACTCCTGAGTTCTACTTAGGAGGGTAGCGGAACAAAAAAAAAAAAAAAAAGATTGTTCCAATCTAGTTAACGGAACAATTTAAATGGTTCGTTTAGGTAATGTGCAGTCTCTTGGAGCAAAAATGTTAAATCTCTCGTATATCCTTCTTTCTCCCTCTGCTTTCTCCCAGATGGCATTTTGGTGACACCTCATGATGGCAGAACCGGATGGCATCCTTGGACAGAAGTGTGTATCTTCACTTCTCCCTGGGCTGCCTCCTGAACTGGTGACAATGGGCATCACTAGCCTTGTCTCTGGGAATTTTTGTTGCATCTACTGCTGAAGTCTGTGCTTCTCACTCTGGCCCAGTCCTCTTCCCTGCTGCTTTGTTCCCCCTCGAATGCTTCTAGTTCCTCCCACTGTCCACTGCCAGCTTCTGGTATAGGGTCAGCATGGCCCTTTCTGCAACTGTGCCAGTGGCAGGGCCACACTGGCTCTCTACTTAGCTGTTCTCTGTGACCCTTCTGTGGGCCTCTAGAACATTCTGGTTCTAGTTCACAGCACACAGGAATTGAAAACAGCTCAGAAATTGTAAACTCTGGCTCTCTGTTTAAAGAAACTAAAGAGATGGAGTTACTCTGGTTGAGCTCCTTCTACCTTCTTAGACTCCTGCAGGAGAGCCCTGAGTCACTCAATCTCAAGAATCTTCACCCCTGGCTCTCTTGCCTCTCCCATCTTCTTCTTGTGCCCACAGCCCCTGAAATTGAAGTGGTCAAGACCCCTCCCCCTTTTTCTTCCTGGCTAGATATGACCTCCTCTATATAAATCTCCATTTGTCTCCTTCTCAATGATAATCTTCATTGCCCTCTGATTATTAGTTCCTCTGGAAGCAGGCTCCATGATGTCCCACACACTTGGCCATAATACTTGTGAAATTGTATGTCCCCACTCTGCTTTCACAGTTTTGTCTCCCATCAGCTCTTCCATATACAAACTTTCATCACATGGTGCTTGTTCAGTTGACAATTTTATATCATATAGGCTCTTGAAAATATCTATGACTTTTGTTTCTCAGTTTAATAATATCTGAACCACCCTCCACATCCACCCCCCAACAAAATATGCTCTGCAAAGTAACATACCAACATTGCTCTTAAGGGAAAGGTACTCTCACCAATGTTCTTGATGCAACACCTTCTGGTTTGAGACTACCGAGGGAGCACATTAGAATATGTACCATATTTGGATGAACTCAGAGCATTTTGTTTTGTGAATGGAATGAAAAGTCAGCAACTTTCCCACCTCTTCATTCTCTTGTACTCATTGTACTATTTCCATATGTCCTGAAACACTCATTTTTAACCTTTATTTTCCTTGAAGATGTTTTTCTGTACTATTATCTGATTTTTAAATGAGTCACAAAGAGGTTGCCTGCTGAAAGTAGATCATCTGACTCTTTATGCTTTCCAAGGAATGACCTTCCTCATCCCCACCACCAATGCACCTATCACACCTCTCTTCCCACTTTGTTGAGCACAAAAAAAACCTTCCTTATGTTGAATTGTATGTCCTAAAGTAAAACACGAGAGTTAAATGTATATATTTTTCTGTGAATATTATTTGGATACATATCTCAGTTTGAGATGGAATGCATCACAGTTTTCCCATTAAAATTAATGAAAAAAATAATTCATTGGCTTTTAACTTAGTAACAGTTTTCAGGAAAAAAAAAAAAAAAAAAAGAATGTATATACACAGTGACCAAGACCCTTCCTTGACGAATCTCTCATGGTCTGATGCAGTGGTTCTCAAGGGCATGGGGGAGCAATTTTGCCCCTCTGTCCCCTCGGGGACATTTGACGATATCTGGAGATAGTTTTGGCTGTCACAAATCCAGCATGGCAGGGAGCAAGGTATACGACTGGTACATAGTGGATAGAATTTAGGGATACTGCTAAGCATTCTAGAATGCACAGAACATGCCCCCCAGAAAGGAATTATCTGCTCCCAAAGGTCAACGATGCTGAGGATAAGAAATTTTGCTCTAATGGGTCCTATCTTTTCTGCTACGAGGCCATCCACAATAGAATTCTTCCCTTTTGTCATTTCTCTACCCTCATCTCAACTTTGAAAATTCTAAATTCTTTTTTGAAGGCCATACAGAATGTCAC
This sequence comes from Piliocolobus tephrosceles, assembly GCF_002776525.5. Lineage (NCBI taxonomy): Eukaryota > Metazoa > Chordata > Mammalia > Primates > Cercopithecidae > Piliocolobus > Piliocolobus tephrosceles. The sequence goes on along the minus strand of NC_045443.1, from coordinate 39,901,213 downwards.
TGTCTTTTTGATGCCTCTCTTAATTCCTGCTACTGAATGTGATGCCTTCTTTCTCTTGAACCCCATAGTATGTTTAATGTAACTCTTTCTCAGATTTTGCCAAGCTACTGTTCTCTAATCAAATTATTAATATTTTTCTCCATGAATTTAGTGCTTCCTATTGGCATTTTGAGAAAGTTGCTATCTTAGTCTATTCGTGTTGCTCTAACAAGGTACCTGAGACTGGGCAGTTTACAGCAACAGAAATGTGTTTCTCACAGGTCTGGAGGCTGGAGTCCAGATGAAGGCACTGGCAGATTCAGTGTCTAGTGAGGGTTGCTCTCTGCTTCAAGATGGTCTCTTCAACAGTGTGTCATCACATAGCACAAGACAGTGAACACCCTCCTCAAGCCCTTTGTATGAGGTCCCTAGTTTCATTCATGAGCACTCTACCCTTATGACAGAATCACATTCCAAAGGCCCTACCTCCTAATAGTTTCACATTGGCCATTAAGTTTCAACACATGATTTTTGGAGGACACATTTCAGACCACAGCAATTGCTTAATCTCATTGGACCTTAATTTTATTATTTGCACAATAAACAGGGACTATGTGATGCCTCAGTACTGTTTCCAGCTCCCCATATTTGATCTCTTCCTTATCAATAGTGTGCAATTCTTACCCCCACATACCAGTAATCAAATGAAGTCCTACCTCTGCAGAATTCTTGTTCTAACTTGTCACACAAGCACCCACCATCATCCATTAAAATTCTTTCCATAATAATTATAAAGTTTTAGATCAGTTTTCTGAGGAATTGAAAAAAATCAAAGAGGTGACTACAAATTTATTGATAGACAGATAAAGCTTACAGTGATTTAAATACGAGTATCCAAAGTGGTTATAAATATCAAGGGGAGAGGGCTACCTCTCTATTTCATTCTATGTTTTTGAATCCTTTAATCCAAGTGGAATTTAAAGCACTGTCCTACCACTTATCCCTGTAATCTGTCTGCTCAGTGTGGTTTCTGTGAACCTTGGAAACAACCTATGTATTATGTAAATAATGAGGTGTAATATCATAAAAAATGAGATAATTATATGGCATTTTGAAGATACAACTAAATTGTTTACATTTTTTAAATCAAAGTAGTAACATATTTCAACTTTATGTTTAGTCAAAATAGAGATTTGAAAAATAGGGGTTTTTATAACATGTCAGTCTATTTTTAGTTTTTTAATAAATCATTCCATAATTAACCATGTGGTCTCTTTGAATTAACTCTACCTCATCGTGTTCTTCAGAAACTCTAATTATACCTTAGATTATCATTTAGAACACCTGCTCTTGTGGGTTTCAGTAATTTCAGCCTTGAATATTTTGACATAAAGAGCTATAATCATTGGGAATTTTATGATGTTTAAAAAGTATTCTATGCGCCGCCGTTCTAGCTGACTTTAGCCTGTTTTATATGCCATGACTCTCTGCTTATTGAAGCTATTGTCCATCATCTTTCACCTTGAGTTACTAATCTAAGGAAATATGGATAGTTAGCCTGAAAGCCAAGAGCATCCAGAAGTCCAGTGTCCTTATTCTCAGCTTATATGACTTATACCAATCATCACTATATTGGAAAAAAACAGGGAGGCTCTGAGCATGGTTCCTAGAAAGCCCATCCTCCTACCTAATGATATTCATAGGCAAAATGTGTCAAGCTCTGAATGAGGTAAAGAATAACATATGCATAATGACATTTTTATTTCAACATACTAATTTAAATGTCCATAGGTACTTTGTGTCCATACCCTGCAGATTTGCCCAGACTAATGACCAGTGGCCACAAGTGGAAGCCAATTGCACAAACTATTCCCTATTATTTTTCAAACTTCTGTTGTCAATCTCATTCTTAACTGACATATGATAAATTTCAAATTTTTAACTCTGTTGACATGCCAAGGACAGATTAGAAATGTGATATCTAGCTTTAAGAAGTTCCTTTGGTGGCTTTGAACAAGTTTGAGAGACATATTATCTTAAGCAACCTCATTTCTCCCAGGATGCTGTACTTATAGTTTAGGGTTCTAAGCAAATAGGCCTTACTCCAAATGCACTATCGACAGCATAGTGATGATTCATTGCTTCTTTGTAACCAATCAAATGTGACTATATTTTACCATATCACTCCCACTTATCCCACCCCATCCAACTTTCTTATCCCAAGTGTTTTATGAAAAAGTTTGATACATATCTAACCATTAACAATTCTAGTTGATAAACTAGGATACTTTACTGTGATAGTCTTAAAACTGAAGTTATGCAATTAGTATAATTAAAGGAAAAGGTTTCAAATTATATGTGCTAGGTGCAATATGAAAAACAGCCAACACTAGAAGTGATATCAGGTGAGAAATTATGCAGGCACCCCCATGAATCCAAAATTTGGAATTTATATATTTCAGGTACTCCTGTATAAGTAGACTACATCTTGTAAAACTGCTTGGTATGGTCTAATAGCACATTAGATGTATAGAGTTGTTTTTGCCACTTGACCTAGTTTTTACTGCCCAGGGAGACAAATGTTAAATGAAACGCCTCTCCTTTCCTGCACTCATTCTCCTCCCCTGCCATAGATATCATCAAAATAGATTTAGATTTTATTTTAGTTTTCTATGACTAGTTCTATGTCCCTTTGGCCCAATCAGTAACTATCTACTCCAACTTTTTTAAAGATAGCAAGCTATATCCCATCCCCAGGGCATAAAACCCAGAGGCCATCCATTTCAGTGCTTTATAAATAAGGTTTTGACAAAGCAGCATTAGTGGAATCTTGTCACAATTAAATCCCAGTAGTGCTCAAGCTTTGCATTAAGCTGCTGCCCTTGACCCGTGGGAGATGTGATTTGCCATTAGGTTTATTAGAGTATCTCTGGAGCATGTTAGAGAAGCATTTTTTCCTAAATTCAAGATGGATGGGAGTTCACACATAATCAAAGATAGGTTCATTTAGCCCAGCTGTACAACTAAGATTTTGACAGAAGACTGATATTTGAGTCACAGAATCATCAGACTTAAGGGCCAGAAGGAATGCTGAGAGGATCTGTTCCTCTTTGAATGGATGAGTAAATAAAGAAATCCCCATGAAGGAGCAAATGCATAAGTTTATTATTGCTAAGGAAACATAACAAGGATTGGTCATCTAATTTGCCACGTACCACTGTACCCACCTCCTGCCCTCCCCAAAGAAGAGACCAAGGACTCTAATAGCTATGTATAACAGTTCACAACAAGTCACAAGGAAAATATTAGCATTATCCACATTTTGAATATTCCAGAAGCAAGAGAGCCTACCTGGCTTACAGTTTTTGCCTCAAGTCACTGATTTATACGAGGAAGTCAACAATGTCCAATTTGGCCGTCACAAAAATGGTTAGCAAGAAATACATAAATGGCTTTTGGGGCTCAGAGAGAAAACAACACAAGCCACTGCTTTCAATGCTACACTTGCTTCTATCAAAGACAATAATCTAACCAAAGAAATAATTTGTGCCTAGGAGATATTTTCTAGGCAAACCAAATTTCTATGGTGTTTCAGCTTCAAGATCTCTGCGATACTTCATCACATATCCCCTTCATCCACAATAGTCACTTCTTAGAAGGGGACCAACTTGCAAAGGGAAGCAGCCATTGGATAATGGCGACCAGCAGACTAGGAATCGGATGTGTACCACCTGGCAGAAACCAGTGGAATCATCACCAAGTCTCACATCATCTGGGGAGCTGTCCTAGAAGACAGATGAAGATAGAGAAGTAACTATCTGTGGCTATCTCCGCAGAGCACATTTTCCAGTTCAATAGTAGTGAAAACTGACCCATGTCCTCACAGACAGATAACCAAGTCTTATCCTTTTTTCCCCTCCAAGTATACCTCAAAAATGGATAGCCAGTCCACTGATGACTAGACTAGCATTAGGCTCTGTTGGTAGAAAAAGGAAGAAGAAACAGGTGGCTTTGATATATCCCCCAAATCAGCTGCAGGCAGGCTGTACACCTGAAAGTAGAGGGTGGAAATTTTTTTAAAGGAACTAAGGGAAGTTGAATCCTCCTGCTCGTAGTTCTATTCTCCATCAAAAATTCCCAGTGTTTTGCTGACCAAGACCACTTTTTGTTCATAGGCCTATTTTAAATTTCAAAAAGAAACGAATGCTAAAGAAAACAAATCTCTATGTAATTTTGGAATTCCTTCAAAATTTGAAATCCAACTTGGTATATTTCAACATACATCTATCTGGTACCTCCAGTGGGCATGGAGGCAGGATGTTGCAGTTGAAAGGGCATGAAACTTGTAATCAACAAGATCTGAACTTGAATCTCTGAACTTGAATCTTAGTTTAGCAAATTACAGGCTATTTAAACTTGTATTGGCACATAAACCTTTGACTTTTTCTTTCATCATCTGTAAAATAAAAACGATAACCTGAATTTCACAATGTTCTCAGCACTAAATGAGGTGATATATGTGCAAAAGGTCATAGGAATGCAGTTAATACCATTTTAGTTACAACACCTTCTCATCCTTCCAAAAGGGTGAAAAGTACAGTTTGGGAAGATGCAGTTTGATAGAAGCAGCAGCTTAAATGCATGTGGTTTGTTTCCTAATAATTTCAGAGAAGGGACTATGTGAAGCCTTTTTTAAAGTTAGCCACCCTGTTGTCCAATAGTCCTTCATTTTATATATTGTATGTTTCTTATCTCTAATCCTCTTTTATAAGCAGCTTGTACTCCAATCATGGATATTACCTCTTGAATTCTTTTTGACCTGGAATGAAAATGTAAATGTGCATTAAGGAGAAAAAGTCCAACCAGTATATCATATTTATGATTGACACTGCTAGGGGAGACATGGAATATTTTTTATTTTTGCAATGAATTCAACTTCTCCATGTTACTCATTAATTTTTTTGCGAGTAGAAAGCTGGCATTTAAATATATTCTGCCTCATATTAACTGAACATTATTCTAGGGTTTTCAACAGACTGAAGCCTAGACTTCCTTCTTTAATTACATGCTTATGTTCTTGCCCCAAAATGCTCCAAAATGTGTTGCTGCATCATAAATTGTTCTGAGACCATTGTTGGTGGGGTGAGTAGGGAGGGGATTAAGATAATATGGCTACACTGTAGGTATTGCTCCTGGGTGCTCGGATCAGCATGCATGTTCTTGTTAAAAATATTAACAATAATTTATTAAAAAATATATCTTTCTGAGCACAAAGACCAAAGTGGAAATCTCCTTTATCCTTAAGGACAAAGGTGTCAGGTTCTGGGCCTTTGTGCTTCCCATAGAGTCATTGGCTTAGTTCTGATTTTTCTTTGCTTTCACATCTTTTACTATAGTAAAACACAAATGTAAATCTTTTGGAACTTAATCATTAATTTTTCAATTAAAAATTTCTTTAAAAGAAAAGTAGTTCTGGAAGGGTGTTTATTTTGAAATCTGCTATGCATATTCTAGAGTGCATTTTCACTGATATATTTCTCTTTTGTTGCTATAAGTTCTAAATGAGCAATGTATTGAGTTCCATTTCATACTGATTATAACTTCAGTGTATGAATATGAAGAGAAACAAAGAGAGAGTATATTAGTCATGGTTTTATTTTCTCTATTTTATGATGCTCTGACATCTTGGGGCCTGAGGAGCTAGGATTGTTCTTTCCCAGGGTTAGCTATTTCCTAGATATAGCAAAAAAACTTGACTGGAGTAAGACTTTGATATGCAAATCACCAATCCTGAGTTCATACCCTCCCACACCCGCCTCCTTTTATCATCAGTCTCCTGGAATCCAGAACACCACCCCCTGCCCTAAATCACCTGAAGGCCAAGGTACTGAACAACTAGAGACCACCCCTATAGCCCAAAGCCCACTGAAATTCAAACTAGCTAATCCTAACTAAGCCTGTTTACCTTTCTTGTCCTGTTGCTTCCTAAAGAAACCACAATAAAGGCTTTTGGCCATGCTTTCCCCTTCTTTGCTCCTGACTCCGAACCATGCCTGGTGTTTCCCCATGTCACCTTGCATGGCACAGCATGCCCCCTCCTCTTAGGAACTGTGAATTGTTTCCTGATTGGTTGCCCTCACCATATCTGAATAATGATAAAACCTACATTTATGAGAGGGAGAGAGAGAGAGAGAGATGAAGAAGAAAGCAGATAAAGAGGAGGAGGAGGAGAAGAAAAAGAGGAAGAAGAGGGGGAAGAGGAGGGAAGAAAAAAGGAGAAACAGAAAGTGAGGAGGAGAAAAAAAGATAAAACAAACAAGGTAATGAAAAAGAGAGATAAGCTCTGCTTTTGTGGAGTTTTTTGGTTTTTTGTTTTTTTTTTTTTTTGAGATGGAGTGTCACTCTGTCGCCAGGCTGGAGTGCAGTGGCACCATCTCAGCTCACTGCAACCTCCGCCTCCGGGTTCAAGTGATTCTCCTGCCTCAGCCTCCTGAGTAACTGGGATTATGGATGCACTCCACCACACCCAGCTAATTTTTGTATTTTAGTAGAGACGGGGTTTCACCATGTTGGCCAAGATGGTCTCGATCTCTTGACCTCGTGATCCACCCACCTCGGCCTCCCAAAGTACTGGGATTACAGGCGTGAGCCACCACGCCTGGCCGCCTTTATGGAGCTTTTAATCCAAGTGTTAGAGGCATTTGAACCAGGGCAACTCCATCTTGAAAGGGACTGGGTAAAATGGGGCTGAGACCTACTGGCTGCATTCCCAGATAGTTAGGCATTCTAAGTCACAAGATGAGATAGGAGGTCAGCACAAGATACAGGTCATAAAGACCTTGCCCATAAAACAGGTTGCAGTAAAGAAGCTGGCCAAACCCAACCAAAACCAAGATGGCAACGAAAGTGATCTCTGGTCGTCCTCACTGCTACATGCCCATCAGTGCCATGACAGTTTACAAATGCCATGGCAAAGTGAGCAAGTTACCCTATATGGTCTGAAAGGGGGAGGCATGAATAATCCACCCTTTATTTAGCATACAATCAAGAAAATAACCATAAAAATGGGCAACCAGCAGCCCTATGGAGTAGCCATTCTTTTATCCCTCTACTTTTTAAATAAACTTGTTTTCACTTTACTGACTCGCCCCAAGACTTGCATGAGATCTAAGAATCATCTCTCAGGGTCTGGATCAGGACCCCTTTTCAGTAACATAAATGGGAAGGCTAGGACCTAGCATAGTACATGAAGCATAATAGAAATAAATCGACTATTTACTAAAGAACAACCATGTAGAAGAATTAAGAATTTTCAAAAGATATCAAAAGTAAAATTAGTTATAGTTGTACATAATTTTATGGAGTGGAAGTTGAAATCAATGGAATAACAATATTTAACTTGAAATACGAAGGTCCAATTTTCCCTCATTTAAATAAAGAAACATCATAAAAGCACCTGCTTTGCAGGGTCATTGTGAAGACTTAATACAATAATCTGTCTAAGCAACAAGGAAAGTGCCTGGCACATAGAAGATGCTCAATCAATGTGACTTTTCATCCTTTTCTGTTAATAGCTGTCACATTAATTTAAATATATAAAATAAAGAAATTTCTGCCTATGTCATTTAACAGTGGGGTGAAGGATAGGACACTGAAAGATTTTCAAGGAAGTAGACTGCATGTTCTCTAGTAGTAGTGAACACTGAGAACAGTAGAGCCTTATCAAAAGGTATCCCAGAGATTATAAATTAGAAGGTCTGGGTTGTAGCTAGATACATTTTTTTTTAAGTTCCACAGTTTATTCTGATGTGAACTTTCTGTTGAGGGCCCTTAAAAACTCCTTCTCAGGTGGGATGTTTGTTGTATGAAATTATTATGCTGCTATGTTTCTCTTTTTATTGAAACTTTTATTTTTAACTGACAAATAATAATTGTATATATTTACAGGATGCAATGTGATCTTTTGATATATGCATACAGTGGGGGATGATTATATCAAGCTAATTAACACATTCATCACCTCGCATACTTATCATTTTTTGTAGTAAGAACATTTAATATCCACTCTCTTAGCAATTTTGAAATACATAAGACATTATTATTAACTATGGTCACTATGCTGTACAATAGATCTCAAAAAATTATTCCTCTTGTTTAACTGAAACTTTATACATTTGATATACATTTGACTAACATCTCTTCATTCCAATTTCTCACCCTTGCTTCCAGTAACCATCATTCTACTCTCTGCTTCTGTTAATTCAACTTTGTAAAATTCTACATAAAAGTGAGATCATATAGTATTTGTTCTTCTGTGCCTGGCTTATTTCAATTAGCATAATGCCCTCCAGGTTCATCCATGTTGTTACAAATGACAGAATCCTCTTCTTTCTTAAGGCTGAATAGTATTCTATTGTATAGAGATACTACATATTCTTTATCTATTCATACATTAATCAACACTTAGATTGATTCCATATGTTGACTATGGTGAATAATGCTGAGTGAACCTGGGAGTGCAGATATCTCTTCAACATACTGATTTCAATTCTTTGGATATATACCCAGTAGTGAGATTGCTGAATTACATGGTAATTTTATTTTTAATTTTTTGAGGGACCTCCATCCCTTTTCTCATAATGGCTCTACTAATTTGTATACCCACCCACAGTGTACAAGGGTTTCCTTTTCTCCACGTTTTCACCAACATATGTTATATTTTGTCTTTTTATTAATAGCAATTCTAACAAGTATAAGGCCATAGCTCATTGTGACTTTAATATGCCTTTCCTTGATGAGGAGTGAAATAGAGGATCTTTTTTAATATATCTGTTGGCCATTTGTATGTCATCTTTGAGAAATATTTATTCAGGTCCTTTGTCCATTTTTTAATTGGGTTATTTATTTTTTTGCTATTGAGTTGAGTTCCTTATGTGTTTTAGATTTTAACCCCTTCTCAGATACATGGTTGCAAATACTTTCTCTCAGTCTCTGAGTTGTCTCTTCACTCTGTCATTACCTTTGGTGTGTAGAAGATTTTTAGTTTGATGCAATCTAATTAGTCTATTTATGCTTTTGTTGACTGTGCTTTTGCAATCACATCTAAAACAATTTTCTCCCGGTAGTTTTGTGGTTTGGAGTCTTATACTTAAGTCTTCAATCCCTTTTGAGTTTATTGTTGTATGTGGTATAAGATAAGGGTCCAATTTCATTCTTTTTTTTTTTTTTTTCTGTGACACAGCCTCAGGAACTCCTGAGGACATGTGTCCCCCAATTTCATTCTTCTGCATACAGATATTTAGTTTTCCCAACATTTATTTAAGAGATTGTCATTTCCATTGCATGTTCTTGGCATCTATTGATAATCAATTGACTGTAAATGCATGAGTTGATTTCTGGACTTTCTATTCTGTTCCATTAGTCAAGGTGTCTGTTTTTATGCCAATATCATGCTGTTTTGATTACTATAGCTTTGTAATATATTTTCAAGTCAGATAGTGTGACACATCTACCACATTTCTAATTATTTATCTTTTTGTACATTCAATGAGATTTCATTTAATACTTACAGTGTACCAAGAACTAAGCTAGACACCAAAGATACAAAAAATAAGGTGCAATTGATGATCCCAGGGACATCTTTAGTGAGGAACACAAACTTCAGAACTATTATAGGAAATAGGTACTATTATATAAATATATTTAATGTGTAATGAAAACACAGAGGAGGGAACTCTGCCATGGCCTTATTATGGATTCAATTGCAACTCACTTTTATATTGCCAAACATAAAGAGTATTTCAGTACAAACTATGAAATTTTTTGCTTTCAAACAGCTATTTTTCAGTAGTTTTCAATTTCTAATAGTTCTCATTGCCTGATGCCATTGCCAAAAGACCTGGTCCAAATCTCTGAGCATAGGCACTCAGACCAGAGGCTGCCTGAGTTCTAATTATTAATTCCTTTATACCCTTAGCTAAATTGTCCCTGGTGGGTAATTTACTTATTACTTAATATCTATGACCCAGTTCCTTGGTCCATAAAACTGAGATAATAATATTTATCTGCTTTTCATAATTTGGTATTCAACTTTTAAATAACATTTTTATTTTAAAGAGACCTTATAATTGTTAGTTAATTTTTCCTAACTAGCTATACCTGCCTCACAGTGATGGCATGAAGGTTAATGAATTAATTTTGACAAATGCTTCTGAACATGAGAAGACTTTTATTCCATTATTTGGTAGTTTATTTTGGCATTATGAGGCTTCCCAAGTTTGCTTGCACCCAGGGGCAGCCCTGGGGGTGCAATGTTTTCTTACAATAGTGTCTCCCTTAAATGGTTTAGCAGGAGAACATACCATTGATTCAGAGAAATCATTTTTAATACATATAGTAGGTCATGTAAGAGAAATTCTTCTGCTGCTAAGTGTAAACCTGGTGAATGAAGCAGAAACATACTCCCAATTACCCAGTGTGTTACTTCCAAGTTCTTCCTAACAACAGTGAAATTATTGCTTGAAGTCAAGGATGTTGGACACTAATCAAGTTAATAGGAAACATAAAATTAAGAACGCCTGTATTATAAAGTGGGAAAAGTGTATTTTTATAATTATGTAACTGGTAGAAATGTTCATCTCTATTTACTGATTTACTTACTGAGTATATTGGTACAACCTGTTTTAGAAGATGTGTACTATATAGCAGTGTGTATTTTTGGCTTTGAACATAATCATACCTCTACTTAAGATAATTTTATGAAATCCATCCTAAGAAAATTATAGGAAAGTAGATAGTATTTGTATGCATCTATTCTTGCATTGCTGTAAAGAACTAATGAAACTGAGTAATTTATAAAGAAAAGGGGACTAATAGGCTTACAGTTCCACAGGCTGTAAGGGAGTATGGCTGGAGAGGCCTCAGGAAACTTACAATCATGGCAGAAAGCAAGTTACAGGGATGTCCTGCATGGCTGGCACAGCAGGAAGAGAGAGCAGGGTAATGTGCTACACATTTTAAACAACGAGATCTCATGAGATTTGGCCCCTCCAAAATCTCATATCCTTCTCATATTTCAAAATACAATCATGCCTTTCCAACAGTCCACCAAAATCTTAACTCTCTCCAGCATTAACTCAAAAGTCCACAGTCCAAAGTCTCATCTGAGACTAGGCAAGTCCCTTCTGCCTATGAGCCTGTAAAATCATAGTTAGTTATTTCCAGGATACAATGAGGGCACAGGCATTGGCTAAATACTCCCATTCCAAAAGGGAGAAATTGGCCAAAACAAAGGGGCTATAGGCCCCATGCAAGCCTGAAACCCAGCAGGGTCATCATTAAATCTTAAAGCTCTGAAAGAATCTCCCTTGTCTCCATGTTTCATATCCAGGCAACACTGAAGCAAGGAGTGGGCCCCCAAGGCCTTGGGCAGCTCTGCCCCTGTGGATCTGCAGGGTATAGCCATCATGACTGCTTTCATTGAGTGCCTGTGGCTTTTCCAGGCACACAGAGTAAGCTATTGGTGAATCTGTCATTCTGCAATCTGGAGAGCAGTAGCCCTCTTCTCACAACTCCACTAGGCAGTACCCCAGTGCAGACTCTGTATGGGGGCTCCAATCCCACATTTCCCCTCCACACTGCCCTAGTAGAGGTTCTCCATGAGGGCTCTGCCTCTGCAGCAAACTTTTGCCTGGACATCCAGGCATTTCCATACATCATCTGAAATCTAGGCAGAGACTGCCAAGCCTCAACTCTAACATATGCACATGCAGGCTTAACACCACATGGAAGCTGCCAAGACTTATGGCTTGTGCCTTCTGAAGCAACAACCCAAGCTGTAACTTGACCGCTTTTAGCCATGGCTGGAGCTGAAGTGACCACAATGCAGGGCACCATGTCTTGAGGCTGCACAGAGCAGTGCAGCCCTGGGCCTGGCCCACAAAACCATTCTTGCCTTCTAGGCCTCCAGGCCTATGGTGGGAGGGGCTGTCAAGAAGGTCTCTAAAATGTCCTGAAGGTGTTTTCCCTATTGTCTTGCCTATTAAAATTTAGCTCCTTTTTACTTATGCAAATTTCTGCAGCCTTGAATTTCTCCGCAGAAAGTGAATTTTATTTTCTACCACATGGCCATGCTGCAAATTTTCCAAATGTTTACTCTCTGCTTCCCTTTTAAATATAAGTTCCAGTTTCAGATAATCTTTTTGCTCATGCATAACAAAAGTGACCTTGACTCATTCCGAATAAGTTCCTCATCTCCATCTGAGACATCTTCCGCTCGGATTTTATTGTCCATATCACTATTAGCATTTTTGGTCACAACAATTTAACAAGTCTTTGGGAAGTTCCAAATTTTCCCTCATCTTCCTGTCTTCTTCTGAACTCTCCATACTCTTCCAACCTCTGCCCATTACCCAATTCCAAAGCTGCTTCCACATTTTCAGGTATCTTTATAACAATGCCCCACTCCTTAGTACTAATTTTCTGAGTTAGTTTGTTTATGCACTGCTATAAAGAAATATCAGAGACTGGGTACTTTATAAAGAAAAGGGGTTAAATTGGTTTCCTGGTTCTGCAGGCAGTACAGGGAAGGGGTTAGATTGGTTTCCTAGTTCTGCAGGCAGTACAGGGAGCATGGCTTGGAGGCCTTAGGAACTTACAGTCATGGCAGAAGGCAAAAGGGAAGCAGACACATCTTATGTGACTGGAACAGGAGGAAGAGAGAGCAGGAAAAGTTGGGACACACTGTAATCAACCAGATCTTGTGAGATCTCACTCACTATCACCAGAACAACCAGGGGGAAATCGGCTCCCATTATCCAATCACCTCCCACCAGGCCCCTCCCCCAGAATTAGGAGTTACAATTTCACATGAGATTTGGGCAGGGACACAAATCCAAACCATATCAGGATTATTTATTATTTTTAAAAAATAGTACAAATATCCAATCATTAGAGAATAATTAAAGTATACAACATACATAAAATGAAACATTTTGTGGACAGTAAAAATTATGTTTAAAAGATGTTTGTTGATAAAAATAAAATGTTCTGGAAAAAATAAACAATAATAAAGTACAAGACAGAATATACCATATGATCTCATCTATATATATGCATAGAAATTGGTTAACTCTGGATAGTAAAATTATTAGTGATTTTCAATTTCTCCATTTAATATTATTGACATTTCTTAACCTCCTAATTTTATGTAGTAAGCAGTATTGCTTAACTGATCAGAAAAATTATGGTAATGTAATGCCAGTTCTTAGACAGGCATTCTTTCATTCAACTCCTCTTCTAATGGCATGATTAAAGAGACATGCTATTACTTATAATGGTTACCAATTACTAAATTGGACTGTGTATTTACAGGTATCATCTTATTTAACAAGGCTTTAAAAGTGACTTTTCAATTGCAGTATGTCCATGTGAACCTAGAAACTAACTACTTTCTTATAGCACATACTTAGATGGCCCCACCCACCAACATCCACTTTGTATTACACTTATTCACAGTAATGTTTTTCTTCCTAATTTAAGTTACAATTTTTAGAAGCAGAGATTATGTTCTATACATTTTATATCCTACATTTCCTAGTACTGAATAATTTTTACTGAAAAGAAATATTCCCAATCAGTGCCATCTTATCTTATTCCCATCTGATCTACTAGACAGGAATACTCCTATTTAATGACTATACCTGCCTGATAGGCCTGAAGTCTTCTTGGGCAGTGGATCTAAAACCAACCCATCTTCTCTTCTGTTGATTCATTCATTCAACAAATACTCAGTGAGTGCCTACTATGTGCCAGACACATTTCTAGGCACTACGAGTAAAGCTATAAACAAAACAAACAAAATCTCTCCCTCATGGAGCTCATACCCTAATGAGAAAAAGAACAGATAATATACAAAACAGATGAAAGGTATAGTATGGTAGACGGTAATAAGTACAAAGAAAAATACCTAAAGCAGATAAGGGAAATGAAAAAATGTCAGAAGGGATTGAATTTTAGAAAGGATAGCCAGCAAAGACCTTACTGAAAAAATGGACATTTGAGTAACACTTAAAGGCACTGTGGCAGCAACTTATGTTAACATCTTGGGGGCGGGGGGTGGGGACATTCCATACATAGGAAATAGCCAACGCAAAGGCCCTGAGGTAAGTGCATGACTGGGATGTTTAAGAAAGAGTAAGGCCAGTCTGGCTAAAAGTGTAGAGGATCAAAGTCATATAAAATAAAGCTAAACATTGAAAAATGCCAAAATTGTATAGGCCCTTGCAAGCCATTACGCAGACTTCAGCTTTTACTCCAAGAGAAAAGGAGAATCACTGATATATTTTGGGCAAAGGAGTGACCTAAACAATATGTTTTATCAGCAAAGCTTAGGCTGCTGTGCTGCCGAAAGACAATGAGGACAAGGATAGAAGTTTTGGAAGGCTTGTAATCCAGAGATGATGGTGGTATAGACCAGAGTGAGGGCGGTAAAGGTGGTGAGAATCAGATTTTGAAGAGAATTTGCTGATGAATTGGATGTGCCTTGCAGAAGTATTCCAAATGCCTCCAAGGTTTGGATGTGAGCAGCTTAAATAATGGAGTCGTCATTAACTAGGAGGAGAAAGATTATGGCCAGACCAGGCTTGGGGAAAAAAGCATGAGATCAGTTTGGTTTGTGTTAAATCTAAAACAGCAATGACACTTCCAAGTAGAGATGTTGAATTGGCAGTTGGATATACAAAATCTGGAGATCTAGGATGAGTTCTGGGATAGATATGGACATGTGGGAATCAACATGTGGGATAGGTGGGACTTGAAGCTAGGAGATCATCTAACACTGCCAATCATAATTAGAAGATCATGAAATAACAAAATTAGGTAAGAAATTGTTTTTCTCTCAAGGTAGAGAGAAAATAAGTCCACTTGACCTTTTTGCAGCATAACGTTCACCTCAATACAACCCCATGAACATTAAGTCTCGTCAGAGCTCCAACTGGAATTACCACCACCTGTATTAGGCTTTACTAGTTAGGATTCTTGTTTATCTACTACTCTGGCCTCAGCATTGATGTCAAAAGCAACAATGTTGAAAACAGGTAGAGGCCTGTATCAATGAGACCAGAGGCTTTGCTGTTACCTGGGAGCTTGTTGGAAATGCAGAATCCCAGGCCCCAATTCTAAACCTACTTCATTTGTACATTGAAGTTTGAGAAGTGCTCTACCAAAGGCTATTAGGTAACTCATAGAATCTTCAGGAGGTCCAGGAATCATCTTGGAGACTCTGCATCCAGGAATCTTGCATAATCTCAATCTCAGGATGCTTGTAACTGTGCCTACGACATCTCTGGACCTATTAGAACAGGCACCATGTCTCTTCCTGGGGATGCTCAGCAAAGAATATACCTACTGAGACTTCCGCTATTGCTGCCTCCAAAATCTTAATACCAGTCTTGTCATGGTGAGTTCTAGTTACAGAACCTAGATCACTGAAGGCTGAGAAGGTGAGTTATTGCCTATATTTTGGAATGAAAATCTCATAATGTGGAAAATGTGTTCAAAATATGCTGGCAGCCACAAGTGTAACAAATATCCTCCCAGGGCTGAAGACAAACACTGGGGAGAATATAGATAGAAAAGGAAAGCCTGGGTATTTGGAGGTGAAGTCAGAAATAAGGACAAAACTAAATCAGATACATAAACAAACAGTAGACTAATTTCAGATATATGGCAGTAACAGGTACAGCATAAACAATACTAGACAGGTCTCAAGTGTGAATGAGAAAATCTGCATCTACAGGATAGATTCTGAGTCAGCAATTGAAGCCAGGAACTGAAAATACAGTGTGGTTGTTTTGTTTTCTATCGATTCTGCTAAGCTGGAACTGTACTTCCCAGAATCTTCTTTCCTATGTGGTTCTAGGCTTGAATTGGCAAAAAGAGAGAAACTGGTACAAGATTTAGATGGCGGACATGACAACAGCCATTTCTCTTTGAGAGTCATAGTAGTTAGGCATAGTAGAAGACAGATGCGGCAGCAGTCAGCTTGTTCTTCCTCTTCCCCATTCCATATCCAGCTCTGCCTGTCAGCTGGCCTGATTTCCAATGGTGACTGCAGGATCACCCACAGATGCAGAGATTCTGCCCTTCCCTATTCTTCTCCACTACTCTCCTGTGTACTCACATCCAGCACCTGAATATGCCTCGTTTTAGGAGGGTTACTTAGTGACTAGTCTTTGATCCTCCAACTCCCTTTTTTGGGCCCTTGTGTCCCCAGCTGCTCCTACAATCATGTAGGCCAAATTCCTATGTAAACCACTTACTCCATAACATTCATAGTGCTTCTGCTTCCTCAGTTGAATCCTAATAGTTGTAGTTACTAGAATTGGCTCCAGGGAACAGAATCAGAAGGATGGGAATCTGGCCATCTTACTCTGGTAAAATTATATGTAAAGGCATTAGTGACTCTGTGCCCAGTGGTTTAGGAGACACTAGTTGTCCATGGAATGCTATGGCAAAATAATTATTTTAATCATCATCTGTCATCACTTATCATCAAATTCTTATAGAATATAAGGCTTCAAACAAACCAGAAGTTGCTACCATACAATATTATGGTAGAAATAAATAATACATTAGGTAGGTTTGTTGCTTCTGAGTGCACTTCTGAACATGGAGAAAGAAAATCATTAAATTTTCGACTCCAGGTCTGGGTGAAGAATTAGAAAACTTTTAGTCCTAGGTCAACTTTGCTCAGTTGTAACTATGTTTTCTTCAAAGTTAGGCATTGATGCAGAGGAAAGTCACTAACAAAACCTCCTGAAGCACTGGTGCAGGTGGACAAGTTGGAAACTTCAAGTTCAACGGCTCCAGGAAAGTCCAGGCTACCAATGTGAGACCACAAAGGGGAGTTGTTAGAAAAGGCCAAGGAAAGCTGTTGCCTCTGCACAACCAGGGTCTGAAGCCTCAGATCTAAAAAACAACCCCAAAGTGTAATCCTATAGGTGGCTGAATTTCAACACAAATTGAATTCACAACTTCACAGGGTCTCTAATGCTCAATGTGCTTTTGTTATTTGCTTTTAGTATGAGAGTTGTATCCTATAAGTATATATCAATAGAAAAATTAATGAGAAGAAATCAAGAAGTTACATCCCTAGGAATATAATTTTTTCATTTTTAAAGCTTCCAAGAGTAATTTACTCAATTGACATAAAAATATGAAGAATAGGAATAAATGCAATCAATACTGCATTTTCCACATTTTATAGAGTCACAGAATTTAAGAGTGGGAAGAAGCTCTAAGGCTCTCTATTTTGCAGCAAAATACACACAGTCTCTATGTATTCTGTTCTGTTGCTTCATGTGCTTTGACTTCTTTGACTTTGGTCATTAAATTTGTTTTGAGGATTTAGCATATGAAAAACATGAAGTCACAGCAGGAATGATCAACACTGAATTTTGGACAATAGTTAGCCCTGGGCTAGGTGTAAAATGGAAAGAAACGCAGCGGGGAAGGGTACAAGGAGACTTCCAGCGCATTTACAATGTTTTATTTCTTAAGGGAGTGTTAGAAACACAGTCCTGTGTTATATTACTTTCTAGCATGTTGCATGACTGAAACATTTTATCAAAATAAAATGGTAAAAACAGATTTAGCCTGGGACTTATACATAGGTTTTTCTCTATTTTATCTTTGGTACGAAGATTTTAATAAAAGACATTTTATGTTGGATAAAAGGTTTCTGCACAGCCAGGCAATGAATTATACAAAGCAACTGTCAGGAAACCTGGTTCCTGCAGAAAGGATTTTTCAAGATTTACATAAAATTTTATAGATAGAGAATTTTCGAAAAGATCTTATTCAGGCAGATACAAAATAACGACTTACTTTGGCAGTAAGCAATGCATAAAATTGTCTTCTCTTTCCTATCCCTTACAGAGAGGAAACAACAGTGACTTTGAATGATAAGAACTGGATTCTGGCCAGAATTCTGGCCTCTGCTAGCTGTAAGGGCCCCGCTCAGGGAGGGCTTTGAAAGGCTTTTGCTGACTCAAGAAGTGCCAAAGGAAAGAGGTAGGTAGTGGCACTAGCCAAAAAAATAAAAAATAAAAAATAAAAGTCACCATTGTGCCTTCTTGCCATGAAGTACACTTAAAGAAAAGATAACGAGAGGAAAAAATGGGCTCTCAGGAACAGTTAGAGCATCACATTTTTATGATAAAATAATTCTAGTTTTTAGAAATGATGACATCTGGGTCACTTTTTAGCTCTGCCTGTGGAAGGACTTATAAAGACAGCATATCCTAATCATGTCTCACACAGCTCACTCACAAACACATGGCTTTTGTTTATTCTTGTTCAACTTGGTTTTCACATTTTTATACATGGCCTTAAGGGATGACTTTGATGCTGAATTTTTCTGGGACTAAGTGAATAAGTAAATACAAAAGTCATATATACATAAAATGCAAAAGTACAAATGAAGGGGACCCTCAAGTGTTTTTCAAAAACCTATGTCCCCAATAGTTTTTCCAAGAAAGATTCTATTTCGACAGCAGTTTCACATCTCTTGACTACTGAAGCATGTTAATTTCTGGACTCTTGAATTATCCAGGTGTTTAGTTATGCAGTGAAATGTTATAACTATAGATACAAAATGCCTCAGAAGCATAAAACTATTTTTATTTAATATTTTCCATGAGGAATATCAAATGAAGTCCTGATCAGTTAAATGGTCCATCTTTTCAAGGGTGACTAATTCATTACCTGCTGTCCTGCAATATGAAATTGTCCAAGAATTTTGTTTTGTTTTGTTTTGTTTTTCAGCTAGGAAGTTTTCTTTCACTTTGCAATTTATTTCATTTCTTCATAGAATTTTGCTCTGACCTTTTTTTTTTTTTTTTTTTTTCTGTTTGAGTCTCTTGTACATCATGGTGGGTGGCATTCAGTTTTAATATATTCTTTCAAAACACACACACACAGAGGTATAGAAGTAGGATTTCATTTTAGTTGCAAATCTTAAAGAAAGCTGTAAGCAAAGTGAGTAAATATTATTCATATGACTTACAGTCATCTAAGAGCTACTCAAATGAATAAATCCAGTCTACTTGAAAAATATAGAAAAACTTCTGACAAAAAAAGACTGTAATAAATGCAGAATACAGTCTGTCCTGATACTTCTTTCTGCCTGTCCTCATGTTCACCTCTTTTTCCATTAAACTCCCTGAATGGCTTACATCAAACAAAAAGCTGATTAAAGTTTACCAAAAGTTTCAGTGTTTGGGAATCAAATACATATCTCACCAAAAAGCATGAGCAAAATAAAAACAAAATTCTGGGTTTTGAGTTCCATTTAAGCTTGATCTTTATGGATAAGAATATTAACGATTATGATGTATGGAGAGAGAGAGCGATGAGAGACACAACAACTTTGATCAAGTCTGACCGGCGAAGACTCAGAAATACCTGCTTCTTCTCCTGCCTTTTCCTCTTTACATTGGTGCATGTTTCTTCAACTTATAATTTCATTAGGATTCCTCAGCCATTAACACATATTCAGTAGGAAAACTAGTAAACTTTCATGTTAATCTCTTTGAAGGAATTTTTTCAGTAAAGAAAAAAGATAAAGCAGTATATGCAGGAGAAAGCAGATTCAAGAAGGTTTTGTTGTTGTTTGTTCATGTTTTTGTTTTGAGATGAATTCTCATTGTCGCCCAGGCTGGAGTGCAATGGTGCTATCTCAGCTCACCGCAACCTCTGCCTCCTGGGTTCAAGTGATTCTCCCACCTCAGCTTCCTGAGTATCTGGGACTACAGGCACGTGCCACCATGCCTGGCTAATTTTTCTATTTTTAGTAGAGACAAGCTTTCACCATGTTGGACAGGCTGGTCACAAACTCCTGACCTCAGGTGATCGTCCCGCCTCGGTCTCCCAAAGTGCTAGAATTACAGGCGTGAGCCACCGCGCCAGGCCCAAGAAGGTGTTTTGTATTGCTTCAGCTGGGAACATTATGGTATGTTTATATATTTATGGGATTCTGTTCCCATAGAGAGGAAAATATATAGATTCCAGCAAAAGAGAGGACAATTTGCTGAAGTGGTAACCATGAGAAAAGGAAAGGAGAAGGCATCTAAATCTCAATCACAGGATTAAGCAGATACAAGCATGGCCATTTCTTCCACAGTAGTAGGTGAATACTAAAGCCTGTGGATACAGTTGCTAGTGGGTTGGTAGATGTGGTGTTGGGAATATATGACACAATTTTCAGTGATATAGGAAGCAAGGTTATCAACTGAGAGTGAAGATGAGGTGGGGGTTTTTGAGTTTTAAGGAAAGGGAGAAGGAATAAAATAATTATCCAGAAGAACAATGGAGTGAATTGACTAGGGATCTGGGGTGGGATTGCCTGGCAACTTCGAGAACCCAGTTGAGGATGGCAGTCATGAATTTAAAGTGAGACCAGGCTTTGTGATGGGTTGTGTTTTAGTTTTATTTCTTCCAGCCACATTTAACTGTGTGGATGCAGGGTTTAATTCATGAAGTTAGGATTTTCTAGGTGCATGCAATGAAGATATAATAAGGCAGTGGAGATAATGATTGTGATGATGATGGTAATGATGATGAAAGACCTTGGAATCTATGTTGAGTAAAGAAAGAAATAAGGATGACAAGGGGATGAAAACTAATGAGACTGTAGTAGGATCAATTATGTTTATCACCACTGGGGACACCATTATTGGTATATAAAGGCTTATTGTATGTATGACCAAAGGAGTTGATTACTAAAGTGGGGTGGAGAAGAAGAAAATTACAAGAGAGGAAATTAAGGGCAGCTTATCAGAAAGATCATCTATGTGGATATTGAAATACTTCTGAAGTTTGAATGGAGAGCCAGTAAACAAAAGCTAAAACTGTTAAGTAATGAGATAAAGTGGCCAAGGCTATGTGGTCAACACGGAGGAGATGAGGGTGGTATAGTCTGAAGATATGAGTAGCAAGTCTGGGAGTTGCAGGCAAGAAGTAGAAACAATGAGCTGAAGTTGTAATGAAAGCAAGAAAGACACCTATTGTAGCCCTAGGTTCAGTGGCACTGGGGAGTGGGAGAAAACAGTCACTACATTTAGAATCTTCCTTGAGTTTCTGGAGGAATTTCTATATTCACATTGTTAGTATAGTCTTCTACATGCATCTTTATGATTTTTTCCCTTTCTAAAGCTTAACACGTTTTCCCTCTTTCCATAATTATGCTATGCCTACAGTGGCATCATCTCCTAGGTATCTGTCAGGCTATGAGAGTTGGGGATGGGAAATCAGAGACCTGAGTGAACCAACCAGTTCACATGATCAACATTTTGTTTTATTTTGGGCTCATGTTCTTTTAAATTGCTTTAACTCTCACAGCCTTGGCATTAAGGCGTTGCTTGAATGTAGGGAGGGAACTTGAATACCCCATACAAATGTTATCTATCAATCCCCCAATGACACCAAGTAAAATGAAATATTTTCCAATATAGACCCTTGAAATTTCTCTATGTTAATAAGGTGTGAAGGAAAGCATCTGGAAGTAGAAAGCTGTTACTTTAATTAATCTGTAACATACATTCTACATAAAAAATGTGCTTGCCATACAAATGCCATTTCCCTCCACCACACACTCCAGTTTTCCACTCCAAACCTTGCTGTGAAAAAATTCTGTAGTCACTATTGATTGCCTGCATGCTTTCACTAGTATGTGGCATGGGTGTAGGCATAGCTTCCATTTGTGGATATAACAATTCAGTTTGTGACTATGTAATTGATCTTCCTTGAATTTCATCAAAGTAAATTTAATACGAAAAGTACTGGAAAACTTTGTATTTGTGTACTTGTGTGATTTGAGCCCTAAAATGAGTTACAGTGAGGCTTCAGAACATTATGTGTTTCTAAAAATACTGCAAATTAAGTCCTTTTGATACTTTTCCCCCTAAAATCATGCACAACAAGCTCACATTAAATGGAAAGCAACATAGATAGGATTCTAAGAAGTAACGGAGTCACCAGAACCAGAATCTACTAAAAGCATGTCTCCTTCTGACACTCACTGAAATGCATGTTAATTCACAGGAAGACCCAGGTTAGTTCAAAGCAAGCGAAAATACACTGTCCTAACCTATTTGACTTGGCTTTGGAAACAGGAAATTTTAGGAAAACTGGTGGCCACCCTGCTCCCGTTTTATTGTGTGTGGTGTGTGTGTGTGTGTGTCAGGTGTGGTAGAAATGTGGAAAGTGGAAGGAGATGAGATACAGAAACAAAACAGAGAAAGAAGGGTGGGAGAGGCAACTCACTGCAGGATCCACTCCTTGCAGTGCACTGCAGTGGCAGACTTCCTGAGCTCTAGGCATGAGATTTGCTGGAGCCTGTGTTTGGAAGTGACAGTTCAGATACAGACAACGTAGGATTCCATGGTAAATGAATACGAGAGACTGCCCTGAAAGTGTCATTTAGGAATTTAGAGAAGGAAGTCATTTGATTTCTTTGTAGATCATGAGGTGGGTCATTAAGTCATTTACAGTTTAATTTCCATGTCAAAACCTCAATTTTAAACACATACACCCCCACAAGTACACAGATTACAGAACAGATTTAATTTTTTACAGGTGCTATAGCCAAAAAACTTCCTAAGTGGTTAAAACACTGAGAATATACATAAACCCAGCTTTAGAATATATTGTGAAGGTAAAGAATTGATTTTTAATTCATTTTGTAGGTCTCGAAAGTCGGGTATGTAAAGTAAAGGGAATATAAGTAACATACCACCAACAAGCTAATGACTGTTGAACTAATTTAACAAAATATAATATTGAAATATATATATATATAGCATGTAAATTCCATATTTATAATCCTAATAAACTTATAATAAAATCCCAGTGCATGCTTGTAATATTCTTATTAAGTTTCTTTTCCATCTTCAACTGCCTACTTTTAGAAATATGTAATATTACCTCGAGCCATTTGGGTTTTATGTGGCAATTGCATTTACCTTAACTCTTCCCTGGAGGTAGATTGACTCATTTATTTCATTCTGAAGAAAATGGATTTCTGCATCAGAATGAAATAAAAATGATTAAATATGAATTGAATCATTTAATCCTTTTTCTGGGTCAAAGGGCATAATTATCTCCCCTGCTAAGTGCTATATGTGTGATCATGTACCAGAACTTAGACTTATAAGTAGCTCTAAAATGGTGAGTTATGAGAAAAAGGCAGCAAGACCCCAAGTGTATAACCAGTGGCAAAGGCCTCAGGGGGTGTGTGGGAGGTATAGGCTCACCAAGCCTGTGTTACTTTACTAGGCATGTGTGCACAATCCACCCAGGTTTTTATAAAAAACTATCTTTGCCACGATGTAAGTTAGCTTAACAAAATGTTTCAGGACAGCATTTTTCTTTTAAACGTTTCTTTTCGGTTTGGGGGTACATGCAAGGTTTGTTACATAGGTAAGCACACGTCACAGGGGTTTGTTGAGCAGATTCTTTCATCACCTGGTATTAAGCTCAGTATCCAGTAGTTATCTTTTCTGCTCCTCTCCCTCCTCCCATCCACCTCAAGTAGACCCCAGTGTCTATTGTTTCCTTCATTGTGTTCTTAAGTTCTTACCATTTAGCTCCCACTTATCAGTGAGAACATGCAGTATTTGGTTTTCTGTTCCTGCGTTAATTTGCTAAAGATAATGGCCTCCTACTCCACCCATGTCCCCACAAAAGACATGATCTTGTTCTTTTTATGGCTGCATAGTAGTCCACGGTTGTAGGTACCATATTTTCTTTATTCATTATGTCATTGGCGGGCATTTAGGTTGATTCTGTGTTTTTGCTAATGTGAATAATGCTGCAATGAACATTCGTGGGCATGTGTTTTTATGGTAGAATGATTAATATTCCTCTGGGCATATACCCAGTAGTGGGATTGTGGACAGGACTTTTCTATACTGGGAATGCTTTGGGCAATTGTAGTTATAGAACCAACACAAGACCCACAGCCCTTTCACAAGGCATGTTTATTGCATTCATCTTTTGTTTGCAGTAGTTGCAAATTCAGACTCAAAAAAGTCCCTCCACACCAATTTCCTGCATTCCAGGATGGCTGGTGTACAATGCGTGTGAGAGGAAAACAAAATGGCTCCACAAAATGTTAAAAGAGAGTGAGGAAGACAAAAGCTTGAGAACTGGGTAACCTGGATGGGAATTCAGGCTTTTCTTTTTAATGTCTATGTGACCTCCATTGAATTGTTGACCCTCTCTGGGTTTTGTTTTACTCATCTGTGAAATGGAAAGAAGACTTATCCTTGTAGAATATTACAAAGATTAAATGAGACAACATCCAGAGAGGAATTGCACACACTTGATGTTCAGAAACTAGGACTATAGCTGTCATCATGCTCCATGCTGCACAAAGGCTCTCAGGTACTTGGAGGTGGCCACATAATGGTGGGAACACAGGCATTCTAAATGGAGGGTTCTCAAAATGGCATATATCTGTTTAGAGTAGGGTGACCCTCCTGGGATGTACCTGTGGCCCAGCGTGTCTTCTAGTTAGCCCTTTTTGGCTCTCAAGTGTCCCCATTTGGATAATAAATCATGCAGTCACCCCTGCACTAGAAATGTAGTGCTCTTTTTCCTGGGGGGATTTTCGAGCAACCAGATTCTCAAGCATCTGGAGGCCTTCATGTCCCTTTCCCAATCCATAACTGTGGTTCTTCTGAGCAGATGCTTGAGTCAAAGCTCATGATGGAGTCTGTTATTGGGAAAATTGTACCCCCCAAATCCTGGAGTTGGAGTCCTCACCACCCAGTACCTCAGAACGTGGCCTTATTTGGAAATTGGATCTTTACAGAGGTTATCACATTAAAATGAGGTCATTACAGTAGGCTCTGATCCAATACGACTGATGTCCTTATTAGAAAGGGGAATTTGGAGACAGCAGGAAAGGAAGACGATGTGAAGAGACACAGGGAAAAGACGACCATCTACGGCCAGGGAGAGAGGCCTGGAACAGATCCTTCCTCACAGCCCTTAGAGGAACCAACAGCTGCTCCTTGATTTCTGACTTCTTGCTTCAGAACTACAAAATGATAAATTTTCTGTGGTTTAAGTCACACAGTTTGTGGCACTTTGTTATAGCAGCCCTTGCAAAATAACACAGTCTAAAGGAGGGAGCACAGCCCTTGCCTTCTCTTGGATTCTGAGCTTTCCTGCCTAGAAAAACACCACTTCCTCCCAGATTCTGAAAGTATAATGCTTTTTATGGACCATCCTATGTGTCAGCTGCTTGTAGCTCCGTGGGAGCTCTAGAGAAGAGACGTTAAAATCAAACTGTGAATAATAACACGAATGCTCAATTAGCGATAATGACATATATCAGAGTCAAGGTTCCATTCTCTGAAAGCATCTCAGGATCACCACTCCAACTGCCTGAGAATTATAAATTATTAACACATTTATCTAGAAAGCAAAACAGTGCACTATTATGAGGAATCTCTGTCCGTGGAATTTACTGGTCATTGAAAGGCCTAATAATTTACTCTTTCTTCTCTAAAGTAAATATATGCAAGTTACATAAATCAAATCTATTTTTAAAGCAATACTTTTCCTCATGGAAAAGCAACGTGTTTCTTCCAGTAACTTTATCCACTTCATACCCCCTCCCACATACACGCATGCACATGTGCACGCACACACACACACAGGCACAAGAATCTAGAACCAGACACTTAGCATTAGTATACATTTTGTAAAATATCTTCTACCCTTTCAGCTAACTCTGGGTCACAGTAATGTACAAATGCTTACAGATACAAACACAGGCTTTTGTCTATTTATGCTTTTCCTTTGAAAACAAAATATCTTAAAATTCTATCTAATACATTACAAATGCTTCAACAAGTTGTTTTTAATTAATGTCAGAGAAGCTGCAGAGGGGTGTATTGGAAAATTTTGGAAAAAGGAATGTAGTTAAAAACATTTTTTTTGTTACAACACGTCTGCCATATATTGTTAACATTTTCAGAGAATCTATTGTTCGATGACTATTAAAAAAAAGTTACAGATATTGTTCCTTCCCTCACAAAACATTTGACCACACCAATAATGCCTAAGTAGTACATACACTAAATTCAGGAAGTCTACATTCCTGTTTATATCATATTTTTAACTCATGCCAGAGTAGAAAAACAAAAATTAGTAAGAAAGGAAAATAACTTGTATTGTGTGGGGACTTTCTCATTCCCCAAATATGAACATACATTTGTTCAGTTTAAATAATCCCTTATAAATTGCTAATTACCAGAGCAAGTTAAAATTAGTTCTATTAAATACAATTTTCCCTTTTCCCCATATATTCAAATATAAAAATATCTCATGATGAAAAGAGTGTGGGCTTTTAAGTAATATAGACCTGGATCCAGTCCTGGCTCTTTCTCTCAGGGGCTGTGTGGTCTGAAGCAAGTTTCTAGGCTTTGTTGCACCTCAGTTTCTTTAGCTTAGAAACGAGGATAATGCTTACTTTGCAGGGTAGTGGGGAGAATTTGAGACTCGGAATCAAGCATGGGCTACACTAATAAGGGACAAGACTGTGAAGTGCTGTGGCACTTTCTGAACATAACCACACCATTAACTCCCATCCCACACACGCTTCCACAGAAGAGTCCCGTCACCCACAAGGGGTGGTATCTCCTTCCTTTCCGCTTGAATCTGGGCTGGTCAAGCAGCTCCCTTGTTACCAAAAGGATGTGGCAGAAATGATGCCTCATGACTTCCAGGGGAGGTGAGAGAACTCATGCAGCTTCCGCTGGTTCTCCTGGAACATTTGCTTCCCTAACACTCCTTCTGGAGACCCAGCTACCGTGTTATGAGGAACCAAACCCATGCAGAGAGGAGACATGGAGTTATCCCAGGAAACGATCCCAAAGGAGCCCAGCCTTAGAGTGTTTCAACCCAGTTGCCAACATATGAGTGGAGAAGCCCCCAAGTGCTTCCATTCCCAGTCTCTTGAGTTATTCCTAGTCTTATATAATTATAAGAGATTATTTAAACATTTGCGTCTTCCCAGCTGAGGCCCCAGACATCACAGTGTTATGCTGTATGTGAATCCTCACCCACAGAATACTGAGCATGGTGACATGGATAATGTTTTATAACTCTACATTTCAGTGTTTTGTTTTTTGAGATGGAGTTTTGCTCTTGTTGCCAAGGCTGGAGTGCAATGGCGCAATCTCAGCTCACCACAACCTACGCCTCCCGGGTTCAAGTGATTCTCCTGCCTCAGCCTCCTGAGTAGCTGGAATTACAGACATGCACCACCACACCTGTCAAATTTTTGTATTTTTAGTAGAGATGGGGTTTCACCATGTTGGTCAGGCTGGTCTCGAACTCCCAACCTCAGGTGATCCGCCCACCTCAGCCTCCCAAAGTGCTGGGATTATAGGCGTGAGCCACCGTGCCCAGTCATTTTCAGTGTTTTTTTATGCAACAATAAGTAACTGGAGCAAGGCCAAAAATGTGCTTAGAACTGTGCTGCCAGAAAGTTGAGAGGCCCCCACATTTGGGAGC
Organism: Piliocolobus tephrosceles; assembly: GCF_002776525.5. Taxonomy (NCBI): domain Eukaryota; kingdom Metazoa; phylum Chordata; class Mammalia; order Primates; family Cercopithecidae; genus Piliocolobus; species Piliocolobus tephrosceles. The sequence goes on along the minus strand of NC_045443.1, from coordinate 39,873,646 downwards.
CTAGATTTCATATATGTGTGATATAGATAGTCTGTCAACACACACTCTCTAAGTAGCAGCTCTTTCTTCTCTGAGCCCCTGGGATGCAGTGTCTCTGCAAAAGTGGGAGAAAGTCAGTCTATGATCTGCAACTGCAGCACTGATTCCACACATTTTAGTCCTTTGACAAAATCGGATCATTTGAAGTACTTGACAAAGTAAGGCAGAGCCAATGTGAGAGAAGATCAGGCAAGGATCGCCCATCCCAGAACTATGCACTCCACTAGCATCACCCAACACCTCACTCTAGCTAGATAATCACTTGATCAACGCATTTGTCTTTAAAATGCAAACACCTCCTAGGAACCTGGGACTCCTTCATTACAGAGCAGAAATAATCCAAATAACCTCCTTAGAGTAGAAGAAGGTAGTGCATTTTGGAGATCAAGCTTAAGTGTGGGAGGGCCTTGGGTTAGCTTAAGGCCATCAGAGAATACAGACTATCTGAGAAGCATGATAGTGGGGATTATGCCAAAGAAAGGAGAAAAAGAAAGGTTCATGAAAAGTACGTGGGAGAGTGATAGTGAGATTAGTCTTGCCCACTCATGGCTAAAATCAATAGGGTTGGTGCTGGGTACTTGCTGGGCACTGGCAGTAGATGGATGAATTGGACCCATTCTCTGGCCTAAAGGAATTTTGCAGGCTTCCCTCGGGCCTGGTTCTCCTCTAAGCCGCTGACACCTCCATCATTAGAACATATTTGCAAGATAAACTGCTCCCAAACCAGCCTTGACACCCTAGTCTGCATTTATTCATTCAGTTCATCAGTGCATGGAGGGGGACGGGGGGGAGGGGAAAGAGGAAAGGGAATTTGACGGAGAAATAGAAGGGGAGAAAAAGTATCTAAGCCATTTGGTTCTTCATCCCTACTTTTTATATCTCTGGATGCAAAATCCTTAATTATAAAACTTGGTCTTATGCTAACATGATTACTGTACCTAATTCACAGCTAATAAAGTGTTTAATAAGTAGAATTGTACTAAAGCTGGGCAGTATTTGCAGAATTTACTATTCACAAGAATTTACAGAATATGACACAAGAATGACAAAGGCTAGATAAGAAGTCATGCTCTCAGAAGTTTACATTTCTAATCAACCTTTTTTATACTTGAGAAAAGATGAGATTGTTTAAAATATTTAGTTTGGAGACACACATATTTTAGAAAGTTTTTACAAGTAAAAGCCTTCAAAAAGAGACAGAAAATCTATTGGAGCAAAAGAAAATAAAATGCTAACTTGTCACCAAAGTCATTTTCGAGGCTATAAAAACCTACTTTCCCTTCCTCAAACCTATTCACAAATAAACTTTCACACTTAGGTATTCAAAACCCACATTGTTTCAGTTAGATCCATCACGGAATTACTCTCAAGTCTGCAATTCTCGTAGACTGTAAGATTCTTAGCCTCCCACGTAACAAGAACAACCAGGCATGAGCAATTTCCCTCAGTATCTTATCTAAGAAGGACACTTCTCCCGCAGGGGAACATCAGTCCAGTAAAGAAGACCCTTCTATCTTTCAAGGCCACCATTCCCATTTCCAAAGAGCTCTTGACTGTTCAAACATTCTTTGTATTGAACTGAAATAGATTTCCTTCTGGTTGAAATGTTTTATAAAGTTGTCATTAATAAAATCATTCAAAATTTGACTATTCCAATACAAATTTGTAACAGATTTAGGGACATAGTGAGTAAAACTAGATCTTATGTAGTTCAATAGGTGCTAGATACTATGACTTTTTAAAGAAAGAGGAAGGGGTAGGGAGGATTTAACACTTAATAAATATTCTTCTTACATTGATTATTAGAAGCTGCAGTGGCTCATGCCTGTAATCCCAGCACTGACTTTGGGAGGCTGAAGTGGGCGGATCTTTTGAAGTAAGGAGTTCGAGACCAGCCTGGCCAACATGGTGAAACCCCCGTCTCTACTAAAAATACAAAAATGAGCTGGGTATGGTGGCAGGTGCCTGTAGTCCCAGCTACTCGGGAGGCTAAGGCAGGAGAATCACTTGAATCCAGGAGGCGGAGGTTGCAGTGAGCCAGGATTGCGCCACTGCATGGAGCAAGACCCCATCTCAAAAAAAAAAAAAAAAAAAAAAAGCTCTGAGTATATAATATAAAAATGCAGCTGATAAAAGCAAACATTAGTATGGATTTTAAAAGAAACATAATTCCAAGCACAGAACTTTGATTTACATACAAGTACAAAATAAAACATCTCCAAGACAGCTTTATATAAAATTTTATAATGCAAGATGTTTTAAAAATAAGTTGCAAAGAAAAAAATCAGAACAAAGCAATATCCTTTGTATTCTGTTAGTAATACAGAATAAAGAGGCTGCCATTTTTATGCTCTGAGCATGTTTAGAGGTTGTATAAGTTTAATTTGTAAATAATTTTGAAACATTAAAGAGACATGGGGAAGTTTGTTCTGTAAGTTAAACAGTAATGTGATATCAACATCATTAAAAATAAACTTTCACCTGTTACTAATTTTCTTCTTAGTTACAAAGTCATTGTTTGTTTGAATGAATAGAAAAAGCATCTTGATGTTGTTTATACAGTCCAAATAGGAGAACAAGTTGCAAAGATTCATGTATGCTAAAAAGCAAATAAAATAACTTTTCTAAGAATATGTTGAAAACTCAACCAGGTCTATTGTAAGTCCTATATTGTGAACCTCAAACAAAGCTCCAGATAGTGCATATTTGAGTTACAAAAAGTACCGCAATAGTACATCTGAGAATAATTCTTTTGTATGTACTATCGTTAATTGTGGACTTGTAATAAACTCTGAAAATTGAGCCCTATAGTACAAAATCTCTTCCACAAACTCTGCCAGCAAAGCAAAAAAGTATTTTGTGTGGTGCCTTTGGTTTCAGTTTTATTATTATAGGGGGTGTGTCAGATTGTGTGTGTATAATCGTGTGTTTGTTTATAGTTTATGAATATGCGTGTAATTTTGGCACTGGCTCCCATTTTCAGCAGCAGCCTAAACCCATGCCCAGAAATGAACAGAAATAGCCCTTGAAAGGTACAAAATGACTAGATCGAGCCATTGTAATCTGGGCCATTCACATGAATAAGCAGATCATGACCACACCTCCAATATTAAGTTTCTGTACTTTGGAACCAAAAGCCTAGGTCTGGCCAGGCGCAGTGGCTCACGCCTGTAGTCCCAGCACTTTGGGAGGTCGAGGTGGGCGGATCACCTGAGGCCAGGAGTTCCGAGACCTGCCTGGCCAACATGGCGAAACCCCGTCTATACTAAAGATACAAAAATTAGCTGGGCGTGGTTGCGGGCGCCTGTAATCCCAGTTACTCGGGAGGCTGAGGCAGGAGAATCGCTTGAACCCGGGAGACGGAGCTTGCAGTGAGCCGAGATCGTGCCACTGCACTCCAGCCTGGTGACACAGCAAGACTCCATCTCAAAAAAAAAAAAAAAAAAAAAAGCCTAGGTCTGTGTTTCCAAACTGGCAACTAGAAGCACTCAGGGACACCCCACTCAACAAATGATAAGAAAATAATAAGAAAAAACGATCTTCTGCAAAAACATAATTAGGCCTTAGCAAAAAGCAGAATTCAGGTAAACATTCCATACACAATAGACTATCAAATGTCTGTTTCCCGAACCCATTTTCCATGCTCTACGGGAAAGAATCAAAGATAAAAATGTCTAACGATTCCAGGATATCCCCAAGTACTCCCTCCAGTTTTCCATTTCTCTCTCTTTCTCTCTTTCACTCACATACACACACACACACACGAACTGAAGCAGTAAAGTCCCTTTAATCCCCAGCTTTTGTCTGCATTGTTTACACACTATGTTAGGAGAGTTCAGAATATTTTTAATTTTAACAATCTGAGGACATTTATTCTTCCTATTACCTTACAGCATCAAATATTCTCTCTCTCCCTCAATGCCCACCTGTTCCCTCTCCCCCCCCCCCCCCCCCTTTTTCCTCTCTCCTCTTCTCCCACTTTCCCTGGTTTTCTTCCTCCTCTCTCCTCTCCTTCATCAAACAAGCAGAATAAGCCTGTCCTATTCCGAAGTTTTTCCCCAGTTCTTTCAGCACCCCATCAAGACCCTACTCTATCTCTTTGCTCTTAATCTCCAAAACTTCCTGAATTAGTGGATTGTATGGCTGCCAGATTTTCTCACTGTCAGTGATGCAATGTCACCTTCAATCCATCTCTCTCATGTACTCTCTCTTAAGTGTCTCTGGTGAACATTTTGTTGACAGAGCCTTTTCCTCAGTTTACATTCTTCACCACACTAGACACTATTGAACTCTCGAAATTCTTTCCCTGTGATTTTCTTAATGTATACTCCTCATTCTCTTATGTCTCTGACAATCCCTTCTCTGCATTCTTCTCCAGTCCTTCCTCTTCATTAGTCTCCAGAAATTCAGGTGTCCTTAAAGGATCTTTCCTTCTCTCTTTATTCTACTCTTCACTCATTTGGTGCCTGGTTCAATTTTTACAGCTTCAACTCACAGCTCTGTCCAAATGGCTTCCAAATCTTTTTCTGATCCGGATTTCTCTCCCGAGCCTCAGCTTCACATCTTCAGCTCTGCGTCAAACACTTGGCACTAAAGGCCCCTCTCTCTGGGGCATCTCTCACATTTGCCTCCACATTTCATGCTCATAGCCCCTACCCTGGTCCAAATGCTTGTGGCCTTTTGCCTGACCCCCATGAAGGGCTCCCTAGCTGCCTCCAGCCTCATGCTCCTCTAATTTATCACCTATTCTGCTGCCAAATGCACTTCCCGAAAGTTCAACCATGACCGTATTTCTCTTTTTCCAAAACTTGCAATACCTCTCCATGATTCCTATGGAATAATGTCCCCATTTTCTTTTCTGTGGCATTCCAGAGCCTTTATCCATTTATCTTGATTCACATTCCCCACCTCACTTCTCATGATCACCATCAAGTAGCTTTCACTTTAGCTGACATGAGCTATGCAGAGTCCCTTATACTTTCTAAAATCTCCTTATTTATGGATTTCCTTTGGCCTGGAACATCTTTTTGTCCATCTCTGCCATTTCCAAGCCCCACATCAACCTGCGAAGTTAACACTAAACGTAAGTGACCATACAGGGTCTTCCCTTTTCTATCCCCACTTCCCACCCATGAGGGAAACTCTACCCTCACCATAAACTCATTAAATATAGTCTCCTCTGAACCACTTTCTACCTTGCTTATGTTATTTGTGGATATGTCCTAAATTCCCTATAAACCCTTCAAGGCCGGAGCTGTGTGTGTCCATAGCATCTGGCACAGTACCTGGTGCATGAGAGTTTCATTTCTGTTTTATTCATTTAAGAGGCATTTACTGGATACTGTCCTATGCATTGGGAATGCTGTGGTGAATGAAACACAGTTCTTGCTTTTATAAGGTATATATTGTAAATTTAAGATAAATGTTTATGTGTAAAATTTTTGAGAAAATATTTAGTTCTTCTAATTATCAATATTTTATGGAATGGATGTTCTTTTCTATGTAAATCCAAAGTATTGTCCTATCATAGAAGGCATAAGTCAGCTTTCCTCAGGAAGTAGAGAAGAAAGGCTTTGATGTGGCTTCTCTAGCATCCAGCCCTGGGATTCTCTCTTCCGTCTTTCTTCACTGCCAACTCCAACCTTGATTTATTCATGTTTTATCTTATTCCCACTCTGCCTTTTGCTACATGAAACCTGGCATTATACAGAAGCCTGGCCTTTGTCTTCAAAGCCTTGACCTTGTTCCCTCATAACTTTTAGGATGCTTATCTGGACTTGATACAAGTCCTAACCTTTTTACAAGTTTGACTATGCTTTGTTTTTAAACAACAGATAAATGGATGACCCTAGTCCACCAAAGCCATATGGAGGACAATTCTGCAGCCATCTGGTCAGAAACCTTGGACACTCATATTGACTTAAGTGACCATGTTGAAAAAACACAAACACAAAAAACTCCCAAAACCTCCATTTCTGAATGCAACGTGGTGACAACCATTGAAGAAAATCTGGCTGCTCAGGACACACTAAGTGCTGGGTTCCAGCTGCTGCCTTCTGCCTTAGGAGCCAAGGAAACCACGTCTCCAGTTTGAGGTTTGCTCTACTTGCTTCTTTCCTGCGGATAAATGTAATTTCTCTGGAAACAAAGACCATATTCATCAACTGAGAATTAGGACCATTCTTCAGTCCAACCAAGCTTTGTTTTCTCAGGCCCTCCGTTCCTCTTCCCTCAAAATATGTCTTTGCTTCTCAAGTTCATTTAGGGACTTACTACCAAATGTATAGACTTATATGCTATCTGCAATATTTCAAGATGCTAATTAAGAACATCTGCCTTTCACCATAAATTTTTACATCACATCCCAATAAGAAAAAGCAGAAGCATCTTCTAGGAATTCTGAAATGCAGAAGATGTATGGTGCGCCCTTGATTTCATTTGCTCTCTAGGATCAACAGAAAGCTCTTATACCTATTTTAAGCAAACTGTCTTTGTAGCTCAGATGCAATTTAGTGAACGATGCTGCACACAGAAGGAATCTGCCTCAAATAACTAACCCTGTTACCTCCTTGTTTCCTGCACAAATTCCTCTGTGAGGGACAAAAACAGGGCTTCTTGTTCCTTTTAAGGAAATAAGGTTTTTTAAAAGGCTTGCAAGCTCAAAATGGAATTCAAAGTCAGCAGTCTTAGAAGTATTATACCAGGCTGTAGAAGGTGAATTAAACTGGAGCTAAAATCATGGCCAAATTAAATAATTTTATAATATGTCCAAATCTTTTACCACATATATTGTCTTGTGTTCATAAACTAAACTTGGAAATAGCTTAACCTGGGACTATCTTAGCCCTTAGGACTATGTAAAGGATTTTTGGAAGTTACATTAACTCTTTCTAGCTGTAACAAGACCTATTTGACATTTGAAAATCATCATAATAATAATTTACTAAGTGGTCTCTGAAAATAACAATGCAGTTTCCAAAAGAACTCATCTCGTTATCCTGTAAGCCATCTCCTATGGCATAAAGCTGAGCATAAATACATAAGTATATTACATTTTCTCAGGCCATAAGTACCTGGGGCAATAATGGGATGAGAGGTAAAGAAACATTAATCTCCAGTTTAGTCCTACCGTGGAAAATCACTGCTCCTCAGTCCCCAAATTCCTTCCACCTAATTCAGGATAATCCTCAGAATGTCTCACAAATGTTCACAAATAAGGGGTCTCTTGGTCCCCTATAACACAGCCTGTTATTCACATCTTATATAGCATAATTGATATTTTGGCAAAAACAGTTTCATGACAGCTTCTAATCACTCTTCATTCAACAACTAGATTTTGAGTACCTTGTGTCAAGCAAATTGCTGGGTACTAGGAATTAAAAGAGTGAGCAAGAGACTTAGCCTCTACCCTTGTTAAGCTTGTTGTCTTGACCTTCTTGCTACCCTCCTTCCCTGGTTGCCAAAGCCACATGACTCCTCTGTTACCCTAGTGGTCTCTTCAGCTGCCTTCTGCTGTTCTTGCACTGAGCTCACTCACTTTGTTAGCAGGCAGAGTACCTTGAGGCACCTTTTGTGTTGCAGCTTTTTATATTAATCTCAACAAGTTTCCCTGAAATGGACCACTGACAATTCCAGGGACATTATACTAAACAGAACTTGGAACGATCTCCTCCCTAGAAACAGTGACTCCAGACAAAATGTATGTACACTCTTTGCTCTCAGGATGACCCAGAGTTCAATATCCACTTAATCTGTTATGAGATCAAGAAAAATCGGAAGACCAGGTCTCTTACTTGCTACTGGTATTTTTAATCAACTAATTGCTCCCCAAAACTGCTTAATTGATTCATATTAAAAGTACAATAAAAGGGTAGGGATAAATTTAACGACTTGGGTTAAATAGATCATTTCTTCGTCATTTTACTCTACCACTGGAACCTATAACGCAAAAAATGACATGGAATCAATGAATCCCAATGTCTAATTTAAGATTTACTCCTCTTTCTTTAATGCCATTTTCAACTATTTCAGAATATAATGTCTACAAAGCCAAATGCCACATGACTGGTTAAGATCACTAATTAAATCAACAAAGATCTAACAGTTCCTACAGAGAATAAAAATTAGTTCCAATCCCTGCCCTAAGAGTATCAGCATAAGGAGGTGGGAAAGAGCCTCGGTTTTGTGGTCATACACACCTAAGTGCAAATCCCCATGCCACCCCTTACCAACATGGGACCTGTGCGAGTCCCTCAAACTTTCTGAGCCTCAGTTTCTTCCCTTTAAAAATGAAGGCAATAATGCCTAGACTAGAAAGATTTCACCAGGATTAAAGGAGATCAGGTACAGCTAGTATGTAACCCACTGCCTGGCACATGTGAATTTTCTCTCAGCTAATAAAGGATTTGGATAAATACAAATAACCTCAATAGAAGGCAATAGGAGGGAAATGCAATAATAGCATTACAATCAACCCATATAAACTTCAAAAGGAGATAGCAATCCTTGCTGTAATCAGAGAAAACTTCAGGAAATGACATCTGAACTAAGCCACACAGAATGGTTAGGTCTGGGTAGGTGAAGTTGAGGGAGGACTTTAGAAACAGACAAGATGAAAGATTCAAGTCTCAGAGGTAGGAAACAGCAGGGCAGAGCACTGCCTGGAGGAGAGCACTCATCCTGCTGGCATGACAGGACTCAGTGTCATGGTAACAACTTCAGATCTTCTCACAACCTATAGGTAAAAAGAACTGTAAGACTCAAGCCCAAATTGTCATATTCTTTTTTTTTTTTTTTTTTTTGGACATGGAGTCTCACTTTGTCACCCAGGATGGAGTGCAATGGCGCGATCTCAGCTCACTGTAACCTTCACCTCCCAGGTTCCAGTGATTCTCCCGCCTCAGCCTCCACAGTAGCTGGGATTACAGACTCCCAACACCATGTCTGGAAATTTTTTTTGTATTTTTAGTAGGGACAGGGTTTCACCATGTTGGCCAGGCTGGTTTCAAACTCCTGACTTCAAGTGATCCGTCGGCCTTGAGCTCCCGAAGTACTGGGAATACAGACATGAGCCACCGTGCCTGGCCTAGCCATATTATTGATGAACCAATGATCACAGAATGCTCTTTTCCCTGACTGGCTCAGCCTTAGGAACGTGTTTCTGAAAGCGGAACTATTAAGTTATCCCTGCCTCCATTCCTTCTTACATTGCTGTATCTTGTGCCCCTTTTCTTGAGACCTAAATGCCTGTGTCACATCTAAAACCTCTGCTAACAAGCAGAAGGTAAGGGTCAGTCTTGCTCTCCTACTGACCCACCTATTATGAGCAATAAAGTTTTTGCTTTTCTCACCTGTTTTCTGGTGGTCTTCTTCTAGCATGTTGGACACCTTTGAGAGAAAAATAATAATCCTATAGTATTTTTTCTTTGCCGAAAGCCTTTCCAGGGCCCTAGACGAAGAGGAGACTTTTTGTCCTAGGCCATTTGCCTCTAGAGCCACTGATGGCTCCTTCTGAACTTTTCACTACACTTTTTCAGGTAAGGTTCTCAGAGAAAGGCCCTATGCTGGGTTCACACTACAAATTCAAGCACATCAAGGGGCCCAGGGGTGTCGGCTCTATTTGCGGAGAGGTTGCACAACCCTCATGGGAAGGAACTAGAGGTTACTACCGGGATCATTATTTTTTTTTCTATCACTAAGAGAAATAGGAAGAGATGATCAAGAAAGGGTGGGTTCAAGAGAAACAGAATGAAACTTTTAAGTGGCTACCGAGTAAAAGATACCTTCCCAGCAAGAGCGGCCTAGTAAATGAGGGCAATATTCATGCCAGAGTCTAGATTCATCATCCAGGCATAGAAAATGTAAAATAAAAGTAGACAAATTATTAAAATTGGTGAAGTTGTAAATATCATGTGAAATGGTCTACTCCAGGTCCCCATTTAAATTGCTTTGTAAAAAATAAAAGCCTCTTGCTTGGCACACTTGCACAGTGAAAGGTTATTATTATCTTTGTAATAAGAAGGAGGACCATTTTATACATATACATGGATTCTTGTAGAAGAAATTAACTTAAACTGTAGAAAGATGAGTTTATTAAAATGCATTGGAATTTTCATGCCATTATATTTTTTAATAACCATCTTGCTTTACGCTGTGTGCCCCTGTTGGTGTACAGACACATCTGGGCTTCACCCAGGTCAATAGTGATGCTTCAGTGCCTCCCCGGGAATTAGCTCTATATTCCAACACAATTCATTTTTAGTGTAAAATTTGTTTGAGCCATATGAGTACAAGTACATTTAAATTTTTACATATAAAAGCCAACCTTCGAGCATATTCCTGAATTGCAAATATATGAAATAAGGTGAAAAAGAGAAGAAGGACCCAAATACTTGTGAAAAAATGGATGATTGATGGTCTAAACTGCAGTGCTCTAAAATATAATTGTCTTCCTGTACCCCAAGGGCACACTGTACATGCCAACCAGTGGATGGTATGAAATAAGTTTTCTGAAGACCAAGGATCAATTTGTTAAAAATAACAGAGTAATAAAAAATTTAATAAACATAAAATTATTCCTATTGTTTGATGACTTTTTTGTCAGAATTTAAAAAGTATAAAAATACTTTTATCAAAGTATATAATAATATGTAAATATATACATAAATTTATATATGTTTCTTTTGAGGATGTTTTCAGTCAACTACTATCTCAAGGTAAAATAGGTTAGATGAGTTATTGTACATATTTATCTTGCATGCCATATTTTAATAAAATCTTATTATTTACTTCCAATTAAAAACATATATTCCCTCTCTCTCCATGGATTCTAGAGATACTGTGGGGAGAAAAACTGTAAATAGATACAAAACATCCATAGCATTTATTTTCATTTACAAGATTTTATTCTTTTTATAGCAAACCAGATATTGAATTTTCGACAACTCCTAAATCTGTCTATATCAAAGAATGTAAAGGACATCAGAATTTATATTGATTATTGTTGGAACAAGATTTTTAATAATGAAATACGATATGTTATTTTTAAGCTTTTGTGATTATTTTCCCTAGCCTACAAAAGCAGGTGGTTAAGAAAACTGCTTCAACGTTCTTATTTCTAGGTGTTGTCATTCAGACAAGAACACTTTACATTTTCACTCTTTTTGCATGGGAATTAAATTATCAAACACTAAATTGTGGATACCAAAAATCTTTAAAAATGGCATTAGAAATCCAACCAGTTAAACAAAAAGAAAGCCATGTACTTTGTTTAAAGATGTCACACAGAGGAGAAAAAACTGCCTTTCATGGAAGTAGCAATAGCCCTAGCAGTACACAACTTAACCCACATGGAGAAAACACACTTCTCAGCTGCCTTTTCATGGGCTTTCCCTAAACTCCATTTTATACGTGCACCTTATTAAATCTTCCTCATGTGGCAGTTTGTCTGGAGACTGGGCCCTAACGGAGTCAACCTAGAGTGAAGTAGGTAACAGTAACTGCTGGCACCAGCCTTCTGAGGAGTTACCGTGTTTGAGAAAGAAAACATTGTCAGGGTGGTAGCATAACCCCAAGAGTAATAAAGTGGCCAGACACCTGGAAGCAATTATGTGCATGGCCGAGATTATCCATCATGCTTTGCTCACTGTCTCTCTTGCAAAGACCTTTGTTTTTACACTCTCGGTAGCTAAATTCTGGACTGAAAAGCTTATTTCACAAACAGTGTTTTCCACCGAAGCCCTTCCACTTACTGCCATTCCCACATGATGTTGATCATTTGTTTGCACAGCCCAGCGACAAACCTCAGAGCCGCTGTAATAATAAGTTGGTTACTAGGCTTGCAGAAGCAGCTGCATCAATCACACTTCTGCCAGGGCAGAAACAAATGCCCTTTGCCCACCGACACCACTTAGCAAAGCACAATCTGGGCCCGTCAAATGGAAATGTTTAAACACTGCTTTCCATTTAGATCCTAATTTAATATTTTTCTAAATCAGATTATTGCTTGTAAGTCATGATTGTTCAGTTCTTTCTGACATTTATTTATCGCTCAGATACCATTATTCATTAGGCTACTGGGTTTCAGGCTACCAATTTAGCCTATGTCCCAGAATTGAGTGCATTTTTGCTCAGGTCAGGGCGTAACAGAACTGCAGAAAATTACTAGATCTCCCAATAATATTCTAGTGCCTTGAAAACTTAGTCAGCTTTTCAGATATTTTCTCAAATACTTGTTAACCAAGTTGAGTAGCATTCTTGTAATGAATAAAAATCCATGAGATTTAGATTCATGCCCTTTGCCAAAAGCCCAAAGACATTTCCTGTGAGAGAATTTAAATTCTATTAAATTGGTTCCAAATTGGCTTTTTCAGGGTGATGTTGATCATTGATCATTTTGCATATCAACTCTGCATAAATATCCCCTATAAGGAAGCCTGGGTTGTTTAGCAAAGGTTTTTTTTTTTTCATTCTTGTGTCAAAATGTCTTAGAAGTTTCTCTGAAACTTGCTAGATTCTCTTTTAAGAAATCTTATAAAATTGAATGTGTTTTAAAGCATAAGTTTAGGGTGGTGAATGTAAACTTTTGAGTTTGTTAGTGTTTACTCAAAGTTCCCACTATCTTGGGAAACATACATAACAACATTCAAATGAAACATCCTTATTCCTTTAGGATCTTACGTTTGAAAGTTGGTAGTATTAAAAAGCAAACAAATAGCCATAAATCATTTGGAGAATAGGGGAATGGGTATGAGTAGGGGAACCCAAATTAGGGCTGTTTGCCAGAAAGAAAATAGGCAGGCCCTGCTGCTGTTTGTCTCCTATCACCACTGATCTCCTCTGTCAGTGGCATAACTTTAAAGGGACTTAGAGTGAGGCTCCCAGAGCAAGACTTTAGGTCCTTCTGTTACTGCCTGTATAGCTTCCAAATGGTTTGATCCTTGCTGTTTGGAAAACTAGTTTCAGTTACCGCCTATCCAATTTCTGCAAAAGTTGCAACTGCTCCTGTAACCCCAGTTTTGCTATTAGTGGGCCATTTCTGATATAAATGACTTGTTTTATTAAAGTTTCAACTCCAGTTCTGCCAGTTTTCAGTTTCAAAGGAGATTTGTGGAACCAAGGAATTCATATAGGTACACCTATTCTTTCTAAAATGAAAATTTTACATTTTAATGTCAACTCAGTTAATAGATTGTCATTCTCAGAACACTAGAAACGAAAAAGGACCTGCCCCTTTTCCATACAACATCTATTCTCAACTTTTATCAGACCCCACAGTGATTTCTAGCCCTCCATTTCCTCTCAAATCTTTCAGCTTCTTTGTGCATCTCCTCCACAGCCCCCCCACACCCCCACCAACCAGCACCCACACCTAACACAGCACTCTGCTAATCTCGTGGCTGAGGTGACTGCCTTTGTATTTAAATAGCATTCAGCTGCAGTCTTTCTCAAGTCAACGTCATCACAAGGAGCTCAATGCAAGAATGCTGAAAAGAGCTTTGCAGCTGGGTCTGTATTTTTCCTTGTTTATTCACACAACAGCCCACAAGTTGGATAAGCTAGTTCTTCATCAATTCTGTTTTTCTTGTTCTAGGAGCCTTTCCCTTAGACTCATTTCTGAATTAAAAGCCATTTCTCAGCTTCCCTACTCCAGGGTTCAGAAACATTTATATGCTTCTATTGCCACTATTAATACTATAAATATTTCCAGTTGGCAAAAAAAAAAAAAGAAAAATAGAAAAAAAGTCCAACTTAGATGAGCTAATTGTGTAAGTGGAATACTGATCTAAAGAAAATAGCCATCACCAGATCTCAGCTTGACACCCTCCATGAATCTCTCCCTTGGTGCTAGGTGGCCTTTTCATCATTAAAAATGCTGTTCTCATTTCATTAATGTTGTCTGTCATCTGGAGGAGTGGGCCTTCAACCTGACAGAGCATCAGAATCACCTAGGGAGATCTTTCAAAACATCCAGGTCCTGCCCCACCACCATCCCCACAAGATTCTGAGTGTTTATACTGGAGTGGGGGCTGGATATTTATATTCTGATAAAGCTTGCCAGGTGATTGTGGTGGGCTGAGATTTTAGGCAACACTGACCTACCCAAACCACTGATTTTTGACCAGCAGGACAGCTGCTAACGACATGCCCAGACCTTGTGGGCCCGGCACTTACCCAGCCCAGTCTCAGGTCTCCGGTTTGGCAGCAATGAAGTTTTGAGAGCCAGGCTTGTGCAGTTTGCAAAATTTATCCAGATAATTTTGACATGAACCACCAATGGGCATCAGGTATAGTGAGATTTAATAAAAAATAAATATTTCCTAAATATAGCATCATATTATATATATATATATATACTTTTATCATATATATATATATACACTTTTAAATGTATATATTTAAAACAAACATGTGCAGGTTTGTTATATAGGTAAACTTGTATCATGGGGGTTTGTTGTAGAGATTATTTCATCACCCAGGTATTAAGCCTAGTGCCCATTAGTTATTTTTCCTGATCCTCTCCCTCTTCCCACCTTCCACCTTCCATACTCAAGTAGGCCCCAGTGTCTATTGTTCCCCTCTTTATGTCCATCTTTCTCCTCATTTATCTCCCACTTACAAGTGAGAACATGCAGTATTCGGTTTTCTGTTCCTGCGTCAGTTTGCTAAGGATAATGGCTTCCAGCTCCATCCTTGTTCCTGCAAAAGACATGATCTTGCTTTAATGGCTCCATAGTATTCCATGGTGTATATGTACCATGTTTTCTTTATCCAGTCAACCATTAATGGGCATTTAGGTTGATTCCATGTCTTTGCTATTCTGAATAGTGCTGCAATAAATATATGTATGCATGTATCTTTATGATAGGATGATTTACATTCCTTTGGGTATATAGCCAGTAATGGGATTGCTGGGTTGAATGGTATTTCCGTTTTTAGGTCTTTAAGGAATTGTCACACTGTTTTCCATAATGGTTGAACCAATTTACACTCCCGTCAACAGTGGATAAGCATTTCTTTTTCTCTGCAATCTCGCCAGCATCTGTTATTTTTTTGACTTCTTATAATAATAGCTATTCTGACTGGTGTGAGATGGCATCTCATTGTGGTTTTGACTTGAATTTCTCTAATGATCAGTGATCTGGAGCTTTTCTTCATATGAGTGCTGGCCACGTGTCTTTTTTTGAAAAGTATCTGTTCATGTCCTTTGCCCATTTATAATGTTTTTTTCATGTAAATTTGTTTATGTTCCTTATGGAGCTGAATATTAGACCTTTGTCAGATGCATAGTTTGCAAAATGTTTCTCCCATTCTGTAGGCTGTCTGTTCACTCTGCTGATAGTTTCTTTTGCTGTGCAAAACCTCTTTAGTTGTATCATATATTCTAAACTCTGTAATCTAGCCTGCCTATCCACACATTTCAGTCATTTGGAAGTAAGGACAATGAAGAACCCAATCACGAAACAATCACTGAGAGGCCGTTTTGTGTCTTCACCTGTCTTCCAGCAACAGTGTTTAATAAACTAGTCCCGAGATGGTAGCGTTTCCGGTTTATATTTAAAACCGTACAGCATAAGGAGGGCCCATAAACACCCTCAGGTGTCTAGTTCAGGATTTAACAGCCTTGATTTCCTAGAGAGCCTTTCCTCTACATCAAAACCTGCATCCTTCTTGTTGCAGGTTAGGCCTTTTGTTCCTACCTTCAGCAGAGATGGAGAACAACAGATGGTGGCAAATGCAGAAATCTGGTAATGGATGTAGGATCAGTTTGTGCCTTGTATCACTGTGATCAACACCACTACTAAATCCCCTTTTTGCTCTCTATGGTAGGATCATAATGACAGCCCAATTTATCAACTGTGAATATTGGTATAAACAACTTCAAGGCTGGGATATTTTTCATACTCCCTTGAAAACTGTCATCAGCTTTGTAGAGTAGTAAGGAAACCGATGATCCATTTAAGAAACTGTCAGCAGGTGTACAAAGAAGTGAAAGATGGATGCTTTCAAAAGGTCTTAGGAAGGGAGGCTCCAGCTGTCTGAATACATGACTTCTCATCTGCAGTCTGACTAGCCATGGAGCAAGGGAAATTGCGAGGCGGAGTAGAACTCTCAGCACTGCATTTATCAGCATCAGAAACAATTCACTTCAGAAGGAAATTTCCAGACACACATTCCTTAGTTGTGAAGTATTTGAATTATAGCAATGTCGTCTGTGCCACAATTATCCAAAGTGCCAACTTTTGGATTATAAACTTGTGTCTCAGAAACTTCAAACTGAGTCCGCCAACCCCCAATTTTCCAAAAATGATTAAAACCCACTACTTGGCATCATGCTATCCATCTTAAACACCAGCAGATCATCTGGAGTTTCAGATGTCATGTATGTCATTTTTATGCCACTTTCTTAGGGAAAAATATGCAGGTTTTCCTTTTTTATATAGAGACATTCTGGTGACCTAGCAGCTTTGCGGTAACATGGCACTGACCAAAAATCTCATTCCCACCAAGTGGCTATAATATCAAGTGATTTGATTAAAAATCAGTCTTAGCCATTAGCCATCAGGAATTCTGGTAGAGAGAACCAAGCGTACATTACCTCCAAAACATCATAACATCATTTGGTCTTTTTCATACAGGCTTGTTCTGGAAGATGTTTTTAAGTAGTAGATAGAAAATAATTTCAAAAAATTTAAAGTACTGCACAACTATAATATTAGTATTGTGCATTGTAGGGTTATTTTTTTAAGTAGTATGCTGTTACAAACAAAAGCAGATCAATTTGGGACTTATTTTAGTAGTATCTTAGTAATGTCACATGTTATTAAAATTAGGATTGAGTTTTTTCACTACAACGCCCTTTTGTGTTGTCTGTGTTTTTATTGGAGGCTATAATTAAATTCTATATAAAATGATGTAATATGAGCAAAAGAATATAAATCCATTCATGGGATAAAATAGAAAATGACTGAAAATAATATGTTAAGTGGTGTAAGATGTTAAGCCTATTCATCAAATCATGAGCAATTCAAGATTACTCTCAAAATTTGCATTCAATTCAATGAGCTATATACAAACTATTTTTTCTTTCAAATCACTTGATCAACATAGCACCAACTTATGCTAAGAGCAAACAAATTCAGTCTTCCCTCATAAATGGTAGATTTCATGAGAACAAACCAAAAAGAACAAAGCAAAAAAAAAAAAAAAAAAAAAAAAAAAACGGAAGGACTATATTAAATAACTGTAAGTTCTCACCCTAAGTTCTCTAGTCTAGTCCTGATTTTTCTGGGTGTGCAGAGCACTGCTTATTTTCATAACTGCCCTAAATGATGCCCAAAGCCTTAGAATAGAATTAATTTGGATGTTGGGAGTAAACAGTTCATTGTAAACCATTTTGCCAGTGTAGTTTACCACAGACTGGAGGCATTGCTTTGGCTCAGTGTGAGTCTCAGACAGGTTCATTTATTTACATACAACTAATAGACTTCCTATGACATCTCATACATGTCCTGGTTTTGTTATTTTGTTTATGATTTGGAGGTTTTAGTTATTTAGTTTGGGCTAGTCACAGCCATTGCACAAATAATGAAACACATGACTAATAATCCACTTCAAATCACAGTGTTACCAGCAAGAATAACTGTCTCTTCAACATATGGGTTCAGATGACACATCGAAGTTGAATCCAGTGTGTCTTCTTCGTCATTCCTTCTCTTAAGCATGAGAAAAGCACCACTTAGAAAGCTGTCTGAATGGAGAAGTGCCACTACGTTCTATTCACTCAACCTAAAGAATATTCTGTCTGCTCTTATAATCTGTGGGCTTATTTTTAAACGACAGATTACAGTTTTTATAATAAAAAATACCCATTTTGAAAAGTTCCTGAATTTAGTACTCATGCTGAAGACTTTATGTCAGGAAAAGGAAGCATTATCACGTATTACAGATGGTCAAGACTGCAATATGCATTAGCTAAAGACAAGGAAAGAAATCGCCCCCCACCAAAGCCTTAGTGTGATAATCATGATAATCTAGCATTGCTATCAGAGCTCTTAAAATTGTCTGTGTTGGTTTCTTTAAACAGGCCTACAATGATGTAGAAGGAAGGTTATTCCTTTGCTTAATTAGTAATGAATCTTCAACTTATCATATTTATATACCATTTTCCTCAAGCAATTATCAACATCATTTTGTTGAGCTCTAAAATATCCTTAGATGAAAAATCAGAACACCAGACCAAACTCATCCAAATCTCCAATCTCCCCATGTATTAGTGAGGTACTCTAGAAGCAGAACGTTTAGAATGCGATTGTTTTCCTGCTGCTACTTCACGAACCAAACACAGCATAAAAAGTGTACCCGCCTCTAAACCTAGATTAGTCAATGTTTCAGAGAAAAGGGGAACGATCAGGAGCAGAACTGATGCCTATCTTCCGTATTATAAATCATTACCTCTTTTAAGTAGAAACTCAAGTTCTCAAACTATAAACATAGTTTTTACGTAATACGGTAAGAGTCTGAGTAGAATACGAATCTGCTTAGATTTGTATAACTGGTTCCCTTCCTGGCCACAGAGTCTTACAGTTCATCAAGCCGAAATGAAGAGAGTTCTTCTACCCACAGATGGGTGCTTCAGCTTCCTTCTCTAGGGAAAGTCAGTTCTGAAACAGCTAATATTAAGTTGAAAATATAGAATACAAGGGGAAATCTAAGAACATGTTATTTTAAGGCCATAAAGAGGGGTAGGAATAACAGTTATTTGAAAATGTTTAAATGTCCATTTTATTGTCACCTAAGCCAACCCCAGTGAGGGGCAAGCATTGAGAAGATAACCCAGCCCACATTCTCTCAGGTCTAGAGGCTTCCTGTGCAGACCCTGAGTCAACCCTGACAGCCCTGAGTCACCACAGAGTGGCTCTCACTGGAAGTCACACTGTGCATTTACAGGTATTCACTCTTCCTGGTTGAAAGGATGCTCAGAGAATCCTCAGGCTTTGTTCCCTGTGCTGTTCCAAGCACTGGTTTGGTCAAACCCCCAGTGAAAAGAGTAGTTAGGGCAATGCCAAGTGTCACTGTTGGGGTGTTGAGATTGGAGGCACTTTTTTTTCCAGATTCTTAAGATTTTCATGTTGAGAATGGGGGTGGACATGGGAGTTGAGTAGGGCCTCCAAGTCAGTTGCCTTCCAGTTTAATTATGTGAAATGGCAGATGTCTCTTTTTATAGTAGCATATTTTTTCAGGTGTCTCACTGCCTTTTGGTTTGCCACAGCTGTGTCTTGGAAAGGGCTGTTAGTACTTTTGGCTTAAACAAACCTGAGCTATCCTGATATAGAAGACCAACCTTCCCCATCTTGTGTGGTTTATGCTATATATTACATCAGAGCTTTCTGCTGAAATTGTTGCTAAATAACCTTAATCTTTAATACTTTATTCCGTTTTCCAGGGAGAATCAAGATCACATGGTAGTGCTTCTAAAACCTTCCTACTTCTAATGGCACGATCTAGGATACTCTCCTGTGTTTCTTCAGCTGTAAACTTAGTATGTTTATTTTCGGGCCAAGGTACTTTGTGTTTACATTCTTATAGAAATTGTTTTTCCCACTTTATCTTTTTCATGTTTTCCTTTAGAGTAAAATACCATATGGCAGATACACATGTACACTGGTAGATTAATGAATTTCCATTGAGATCACATACTCTCCTCCTCTGGGAGTTTTTCTGCCTGTACCCCATATTTCAGATTTTATACATCTCTTTCTTGGTGATATGACTTACAAATTGCATATTTACATCTCTTTCTAGGGTGCATGCTACAGGAATCCTTGAAGTCCATGCTGACA
Organism: Piliocolobus tephrosceles; assembly: GCF_002776525.5. NCBI lineage: Eukaryota > Metazoa > Chordata > Mammalia > Primates > Cercopithecidae > Piliocolobus > Piliocolobus tephrosceles. The sequence continues at coordinate 39,853,766 of NC_045443.1, read as the reverse complement.
GCACCTACTGTGGAAATCATTCAGTGCCATTATTGTCACTACCTTATACTCTGGACCCAGCAAACAAGCAAGACCTATGTGTACACCGTAAGGGTTGGGATAACACTATGTATGGTTGAACCATTGCCCCACATTTTTATTTCTCAACATAAATATTTTTCATATGAATGAACCAATATTTTTTCCCTAGGTACAAAGGGCTATTTTTAAATTCCCCTTTTAAAAGGGTAGGGGGGGATTTAATGCACATAGACAGCATTACTATGAATGCAGGCTTTGCACATTGCAGACTTACTGACCTTTTAGCCTTCTGGAGTTTAACCATTTCCTGATGTCTTTTAACAGTAATTTTCTTGTTGGAAAGTCCTCTCTAAACTGATAGCATCTAAACAAGCCTCTAGCTTAATTGGAAAAATTCTCCCATAAATATTTATGCTGCAGTGATTAGGCCATTTACTGAACTCAACTGCCCATTATGGGTTAAAACAGGGAGCATTGTTTTGGGTTGCCTAAAGCCTGACATGGTTTATTGGAGGGGACCCGAAGCTGTAATTTATTTAATCAAGCCTCTGACCCCAGCCCTCTGGAGTAGCCAGTAATTGTGAGGCAGAACTAACCCAAGACCACATTGACTAGAGTCAGTATTCCGGGTTGTAAATTCTGAAAGTCTAATTTGAAAGAAAAAAATAAAAAGAGTAAAGTATGTAGAAATGAGAGTCCCATGTCTTTGTATGTCATACTATGGTATACACAGAAAATTAGATAGATAAATGACAGATAAATATAATTTTAAAAAGAAAAAAACTTCAAAGCAATGAGGAAGAACCCAGTTTACCACAGGGTTAACCTCCTACTGGTTCGATGTCCCTCTGTGGCTATTTGCCCTCTTTATAGTTCTAAAAGCTCTGTCACATAAAAACTCACATGGCATTTAGTTTACTTTTTGCTTTCTAAAATATGCCAGATTTTGTGTTCAAATAGGGGTTAAGGAAGCCTTTTGTATTAAAATCTGTTAAGAAGACTACTGCTTAAACCCAAATTCTATAAATAAATAAATAATATAAATAAATCAAGCCCTAGGTGAAAATATGAATGTGGTTTTTCTTCTCAGGTGTTGAATTGGTATTACTTATACACTTACATGTGGTCAAAGATTTTCAGGAGCTAGATGGTGGGTATGAGCACATATTTGTACCATGTGTGTATATAGATACATATGTGTGTGTTTATACAAATGAATAATTTTTTCTTATTTTATTTCCCTTTCCAGCTGCAGACAGTCTCTTGACTCCATTTTTGAGTCATGATTAATTCATATGTTTACAATAGAAAAGAACCTCTTCTCCCTTGGCCTTTTGACCTCCCAGCTGCAGACTCAAACATCCATTCCTTATTTTGAGGCATGATTTAAAAGAGATGCTGAAACTGAAAACATCTTTTCGTCTTTAAACTTTTTAGTACCACTACCTGGCTACTGCACTCCAGATTTCTAGTTCAAAAAGAAATTCTAAAGTCAAAAATTATAACGGTTTATTAAACTATAAATCATCTTTCCTCTTTCTTTAAACTTGCATTTCATTGAGGCCTCCACATTTTCCTTAACTTCTATGGAGCTTGACAATACTGATATCTTTTAATGGCTTCTCCTGTCCTATTTTTCATTAGGAAGCACTTGTAAATATTGTCAGTACATAAGAAAAACACATGACAAAACTGGCTTCTGGCCCATGCTAACATTAAGAGCATACAATGTTGAGGTCTCATCAGAGTCAGTTTCTGAACCTTGTGAAAGAAATCAAAGCAGTTTGGTTTTCCAATCAATAAGAATCATAAGTGATGTGGCTTCACAGCCCTATAGCTTTAAGAACCTATGCTGTGAACAACATTTTTAAAGACTATACACAGGGGCCTAGGTTAGACATCTAAGCTAGACAGGTTGTTACAATAACCATTCAAATGACTTTTTACATAATAAGAGTATCTTGTGTGGATGCTTATAGATACACAGATGATAGCTAATTGTTTCAGCTTCATTCATGTAACATGTGAACAATCCTCTTTGAACACAAAGAAAGGGTTAATTTCTTTTACACCAAACAGACTACCTCAACTTTAATTCAGAAAATCTCTCTGAAGAAACTTATACTAGGAATCTAATTTTTCCTGTTAAATTATTAATTCCTTCTTCTGGGCAAGAGATAATTCCTTATTAACTCTGTCAGAGTGATGGATATTACAGAAACAGTCACTATGTTGCAAACTATAGACATTTTTTAAAGGGTTAAAACTATGACCAAACAAGCAAGCAAACAAACAAAACAAACAAACAATAGATGTGATTGTACTAAGAGTAACTCAGGAGCAGGCGACAGATACATTTCCTGTTAAAGAATGAAAATATCTCCAGGAAAAACAAAAAAAAAGTGGGGAGAAAGATCTGTCCCTGTGGTGACAAAGGGTGTCTATGGATAGTAGCATTTCTCAGTTGCTCTGATCACAGCACTCCTGAGCTACCCTTCATCCCACCAAGAGCTGTTTCCTTAACAGAGAGCACAGAATGCTCTATGGCCACAGATGGTCCTTTTCATCTTAGCCAGCAAACTCAAAAGTACACGCCATTGACTAAAAGCAAACTGGACAATGAAACTAGAACCAGCCCAGAAAAAGTTCAGCACCTATCAGTAAATGAGGTTTTGTGGTTTTTTATTATCTTCTTCATAACAATGACAGCTCATTATTGTTCACTTCCTAAGGGTTCATCACAGTTCCAAGTGTATTTCTTTACACGTCTCAACAACCACTTTTACTCCCTTTTATATTTTTATGTATGGAAAAAACCTAAGAAAAAGACAAGTTAATTCAATTGTCCATGGTCACATAGTTGGTCAACAGAAGAGCCAGCCTTTGAACTTAAACAACATAGTTCCAGACTCTATGCTCTTGGTTCCAGGACCCATAATCTTAACAGTATACACTGTTGTCATCCTTCAAAATAACTGGGCTCTAACAATATTCAAAGAGGCATGCTGAGACACACTATTCAAATCTAAGTTTAGGAAGGAAGTGTTCTGTTGGCTCTGACTATTCCTGAGTTCATAGAAGGCATCACTGTGGGAGGAAGAGTGCTGTATCAGTACAATTTCCAGATGCTGTCTATGAACTCCATTGAAGGAGATCATAACATATTATGCCCAAATATGCCACTTTGGCTCACAGATTATTTTGAGCTAAAGGCAACTGAGAAACAGCAGATGCAGAAAGGGGTCTCTGCTCTCCTCCTTTCTACCTACCATTGGGGCATAAATTTCCCACAAAAAACATGCCTTCTTTGTTCCAGGAGGAGAAGAAATTTATATCGCCAGAGATGGGGAACTGATGGAAAGATGCATCTGTATAAACAAAGCTAATTTTTTTTGGAGACAGGGTCTCACTCTGTCACCCAGGCTGGAGTACAGTGACACATTCACTGCTCACTACAGCCTTGATCATCTAGGCTAAAGCCATTCTCCTACCTCAGCCTCCCAAGTAGCTGGGACTACAGGCATGCACCACCACACCAAGCTAATTATTTTAAATTTTTTTTAAATAGAGACAGGGTCTCATTATGTTGCCCAGACTGGTCATTAGCTCTTGGGCTCAAGCGATAATCTCACTTTGGCCTTCCAAAGTGCTGGGATTACAGGCATGAACCATTGTGCCTAAACAAATCTTATTAAAACAAATATTATCTTCCATTAGTTGCCCTTCAAATATTTCTTAGTCACTTTCCCACAATTTACTGCCCCTAAACCAAACCCCTTTTTCCTTCATCTTATCTCCACAATTTATCATTCTTTGTTAAAATGGTAAGCCCACAAGTCTAACTGCTACTTTGGGGTTTTCACTTCTTTCAAGGAAGCCCTCCATGCCACATAAAAACATTAATATCAAATAAAATTTTCATGCTTTATTTCCTCTGTTAATTTGGTTTTTCTCAGTTTAATTTGTAGGCCCCAGCCATAGAACTGAAGAGGATACAAGAAAAGTCTTTGTTTCGCCACGATATCATCACTTATATTTCACTTTCCTTGTTCCCTCATCCCAACTGAACTTGCTCTTCAAAGTCAGTGTGACATTTAGTTTCTTAATCTTTCCTGTTCTCTCAGGGTATTACTCCTCTCCATCACTCTGTGAACACCCAGTAAAATCTCCTCAGGCAACTGTTTATAATGCTTTCTCATCCCAGGGCCCTGTGTGTCATACTCTTGACCTTATGCTATACCCTATATAGCAATGAATATCAATCTTCAAATCTGGGTAAACCTAACCCTGTGCTTTCTTACTTTAGGTTCCATATTGTGAGCTCCCTGGGCAAATAATGCATGACTGCTTCAGACATCCCAACCTTGGCCAGGTCCTTGGTTCATCCTCCTTTAACTTGTCCACATCAGCTGGTTCTATTTGCTAGTAGTAGCTTGTCCTACTGTTTGGTTTTATGTTTACTTATTTTCCACTAGCAATTGAGCATCTATCAATGCCAGGAATTGAGACTCTGAAAGATTTGGTAAAGTTGCACACCATCACACAGCTAATAGGGTCAGGCCAGGATGCACATCCCAGTCTGTTCACACAGGCCATGCTTCCAGAGAAGAATCTTATCATGCATAGCTATACACACACACACACACACACACACACACACACACACACAGGGTCCCAAAGCAAGCGAACTCATTCTACTGGAGCTCAACCAAAGAAACAGCCCTGTTTCATTGCTAGAAGAAAGCTGGCTCTGTCAGGTTAATAGAGAGACAGCACAGTACACAAAAAACCATATACACTGTACTTTATGGGATACTTAGGGGATTTTTTTTTTTATTATACTTTAAGTTCTAGGGTACATGTGCATAACGTGCAGGTTTGTTACATATGTATACTTGTGCCATGTTGGTGTGCTGCACCCATCAACTCATCAGCACCCATCAATTCATCATTTATATCAGGTATAACTCCCAATGCAATCACTCCCCCCATGCCCCCTAACCATGATAGGCCCCAGTGCGTGATGTTCCCCTTCCCGAGTCCAAGTGAGCTCATTGTTCAGTTCCCACCTATGAGTGAGAACATGCAGTGCTTGGTTTTCTGTTCTTGTGATAGTTTGCTAAGAATGATGGTTTCCAGCTGCATCCATGTCCCTACAAAGGACGCAAACTCATCCTTTTTTATGGCTGCATAGTATTCCATGGTGTATATGTGCCACATTTTCTTAATCCAGCCTGTCACAGATGGACATTCGGGTTGATTCCAGGTCTTTGCTATTGTGAATAGTGCCGCAATAAACATACGTGTGCATGTGTCTTTGTAGTAGAATAATTTATAATCCTTTGTGTATATACCCAGTAGTGGGATGGCTGGGTCATATGGTACATCTAGTTCTAGATTCTTGAGGAATTGCCATACTATTTTCCATAATGGTTGAACTAGTTTACAATCCCACCAACAGTGTAAAAGTGTTCCTATTTCTCCACATCCTCTCCAACACCTATTGTTTCCTGACTTTTTAATGATTGCCATTCTAACTGGTGTGAGATGGTATCTCATTGTGGTTTTGATTTGCATTTCTCTGATGGCGAGTGATGATGAGCATTTTTTCATGTGTCTGTTGGCTGTATGAATGTCTTCTTTTGAGAAATGTCTGTTCATATCCTTTGCCCACTTTTTGATGGGGTTGTTTGTTTTTTTTCTTGTATATTTGTTTGAGTTCTTTGTAGATTCTGGAAATTAGCCCTTTGTCAGATGAGTAGATTGCAAAAATTTTCTCCCATTCTGTAGGTTGCCTGTTCACTCTGAAGGTAGTTTCTTTTGCTGTGCAGAAGCTCTTTAGTTTAATTAGATCCCATTTGTCAATTTTGGCTTTTGTTGCCGTTGCTTTTGGTGTTTTAGACATGAAGTCCTTGCCCATGCCTATGTCCTGAATGGTACTACCTAGATTTTCTTCTAGGGTTTTTATGGTATTCGGTGTAACATTTAAGTCTCTAATCCATCTTGAATTAATCTTCGTATAAGGAGTAAGGAAAGGATCCAGTTTCAGCTTTCTACTTATGGCTAGCCAATTTTCCCAGCACCATTTATTAAATAGGGAATCCTTTCCCCATTTCTTGTTTCTCTCAGGTTTGTCAAAGATCAGATGGCTGTAGATGTGTGGAATTATTTCTGAGGACTCTGTTCTGTTCCATTGGTCTATATCTCTGTTTTGGTACCAGTACCATGCTGTTTTGGTTACTGTAGCCTTGTAGTTTGAAGTCAGGTAGCGTGACGCCTCCGGCTTTGTCCTTTTGACTTAGGATTGTCTTGGCAATGCGGGCTCTTTTTTGGTTCCATATGAACTTTAAAGCAATTTTTTCCAATTCTGTGAAGAAACTCATTGGTAGCTTGATGGGGATGGCATTGAATCTATAAATAACTTTGGGCAGTATGGCCATTTTCACGATATTGATTCTTCCTATCCATGAGCATGGTATGTTCTTCCATTTGTTTGTGTCCTCTTTGATTTCACTGAGCAGTGGTTTGTAGTTCTCCTTGAAGAGGTCCTTTACATCCCTTGTAAGTTGGATTCCTAGGTATTTGATTCTCTTTGAAGCAATTGTGAATGGAAGTTCATTCCTGATTTGGCTCTCTGCTTGTCTGTTACTGGTATATAAGAATGCTTGTGATTTTTGCACATTAATTTTGTATCCTGAGACTTTGCTGAAGTTGCTTATTAGCTTAAGGAGATTTTGGGCTGAGACGATGGGGTTTTCTAAATATACAATCATGTCATCTGCATACAGGGACAATTTGAATTCTTCTTTTCCTAACTGAATACCCTTGATTTCTTTCTCTTGCCTGATTGCCCTAGCCAAAACTTCCAGCACTATGCTGAATAGGAGTGGTGAGAGAGGGCATCCCTGTCTTGTGCCAGTTTTCAAAGGGAACTTTTCCAGTTTTTGCCCATTCAGTATGATATTAGCTGTGAGTTTGTCATAAATAGCTTTTATTATTTTGAGGTACGTTCCATCAATACCGAATTTATTGAGCGTTTTTAGCATGAAGGGCTGTTGAATTTTGTCAAAAGCCTTTTCTGCAACTATTGAGATACTCATGTGGTTCTTGTCTTTGGTTCTGTTTATATGCTGGATTACGTTGATTGATTTGCGAATGTTGAACCAGCCTTGCATCCCAGGGATGAAGCCCACTTGATCATGGTGGATAAGCTTTTTGATGTGCTGCTGAATCCGGTTTGCCAGTATTCTACTGAGGATTTTTGCATCGATGTTCATCAGGGAGATTGGTCTAAAATTCTCTTTTTTTGTTGTGTCTCTGCCAGGCTTTGGTATCAGGATGATGTTGGCCTCATAAAATGAGTTAGGGAGGATTCCCTCTTTTGCTATTGATTGGAATAGTTTCAGAAGGAATGGTACCAGCTCCTCCTTGTACCTCTGGTAGAATTCAGCTGTGAATCCATCTGGTCCTGGACTTTTCTTGGTGGGTAGGCTATTAATTATTGCCTCAATTTCAGAGCCTGCTATTGATCTATTCAGGGATTCAACTTCTTCCTGGTTTAGTGTTGGGAGAGTGTAAGTGTCCAGGAAATTATCCATTTCTTCTAGATTTTCTAGTTTATTTGCGTAGAAGTGTTTATAGTATTCTCTGATGGTAGTTTGTATTTCTGTGGGGTCGGTGGTGATATCCCCTTTATCATTTTTTATTGCGTCTATTTGATTCCTCTCTCTTTTCTTCTTTATTAGTCTTGCTAGCGGTCTGTCAATTTTGTTGATCTTTTCAAAAAACCAACTCCTGGATTCATTGATTTTTTGGAGGGTTTTTTATGTCTCTATCTCCTTCAGTTCTGCTCTGATCTTAGTTATTTCTTGCCTTCTGCTAGCTTTTGAATGTGTTTGCTCTTGCCTCTCTAGTTCGTTTAATTGTGATGTTAGGGTGTCAATTTTAGATCTTTCCTGCTTTCTCTTGTGGGCATTGAGTGCTATAAATTTCCGTCTACACACTGCTTTAAATGTGTCCCAGAGATTCTGGTATGTTGTATCTTTGTTCTCATTGGTTTCAAAGAACATCTTTATTTCTGCTTTCATTTCGTTATGTACCCAGTAGTCATTCAGGAGCAGGTTGTTCAGTTTCCATGTAGTTGAGCGGTTTTGATTGAGTTTCTTAGTCCTGAGTTCTAGTTTGATTGCACTGTGGTCTGAGAGACAGTTTGTTATAATTTCTGTTCTTTTACATTTGCTGAGGAGTGCTTTACTTCCAATTATGTGGTCAATTTTGGAATAAGTGCGATGTGGTGCTGAGAAGAATGTATATTCTGTTGATTTGGGGTGGAGAGTTCTGTAGATGTCTATTAGGTCCGCTTGGTGCAGAGATGAGTTCAATTCCTGGATATCCTTGTTAACTTTCTGTCTTGTTGATCTGTCTAATGTTGACAGTGGAGTGTTGAAGTCTCCCACTAAGTCTCTTTGTAAGTCTCTAAGGACTTGCTTTATGAATCTGGGTGCTCCTGTATTGGGTGCGTAAATATTTAGAATAGTTAGCTCTTCCTGTTGAATTGATCCCTTTACCATTATGTAATGGCCTTCTTTGTCTTTACATTGTGGCATGTTTTTGCAATGGCTGGTACCGGTTGTTCCTTTCCATGTTTAGGGCTTCCTTCAGGGTCTCTTGTAAGGCAGGCCTGGTAGTGACAAAATCTCTAAGCATTTGCTTATCTGTAAAGGATTTTATTTCTCCTTCACTTATGAAAATTAGTTTGGCTGGATATGAAATTCTGGGTTTAAAATTCTTTTCTTTAAGAACGTTGAATATTGGCCACCACTCTCTTCTGGCTTGTAGAGTTTCTGCCGAGAGATCCGCTGTTAGTCTGATGGGCTTCCCTTTGTTGGTAACCCGACCTTTCTCTCTGGCTGCCTTTAAGATATTTTCCTTCATTTCAACTTTGGTGAATCTGGCAATTATGTGTCTTGGAGTTGCTCTTCTGGAGGAGTATCTTTGTGACGTTCTCTGTATTTCCTAAATTTGAATGTTGGCCTGCCCTACTAGGTTGGGGAAGTTCTCCTGGATGATATCCCGAAGAGTGTTTTCCAACTTGGTTCCTTTTCCCCCCTCACTTTCAGGCACCCCAATCAAATGTAGATTTGGTCTTTTTACATAATCCCATACTTCTTGCAGGCTTTGTTCATTTCTTTTTCTTCTTTTGGTTTCTCTTCTCACTTCATTTCATTCATTTGATCCTCAATCGCTGATACTCTTCCTTCCAGTTGATCGAGTCGGTTACTGAAGCTTGTGCATTTGTCACGTATTTCTCGTGTCATGGTTTTCATCTCTGTCATTTCGTTTATGACCTTCTCTGCATTAATTAGTCTAGCTGTCAATTCTTCCACTCTTTTTTCAAGATTTTTAGTTTCTTTGTGCTGGGTACATAATTCCTCCTTTAGCTCTGAGAATTTTGATGGACTGAAGCCTTCTTCTCTCATCTCGTCAAAGTCATTCTCTGACCAGCTTTGATCCATTGCTGGCGATGGGCTGCGCTCCTTTGCAGGGGGAGATGCGCTCTTAGTTTTTGAATTTCCAGCTTTTCTTCCCTGCTTTTTCCCCATCTTTGTGGTTTTATCTGCCTCTGGTCTTTGATGATGGTGACGTACTGATGGGGTTTTGGTATAGGTGTCCTTCCTGTTTGATAGTTTTCCTTCTAACAGTCAGGACCCTCAGCTGTAGGTCTGTTGGAGATTGCTTGAGGTCCACTCCAGATCCTGTTTGCCTGGGTATCAGCAGCAGAGGTTGCAGAAGATAGAATATTGCTGAACAGCGAGTGTACCTGTCTGATTCTTACTTTGGAAGCTTCCTCTCAGGGGTGTACTCCACCCTGCGAGGTGTGGGGTGTCAGACTGCCCCTAGTGGGGGATGTCTCCCAGTTAGGCTACTCAGGGGTCAGGGACCCACTTGAGCAGGCACTCTGTCCCTTCTCAGATCTCAACCTCCATGTTGGGAGATCCACTGCTCTCTTCAAAGCTGTCAGACACAGTCGTTTGCATCTGCAGAGGTTCTGCTGCCTTTTTGTTGTTGCTTTTTTTAGCTGTGCCCTGTCCCCAGAGGTGGAGTCTACAGAGACAGGCAGGTTTCCTTGAGCTGCTGTGAGCTCCACCCAGTTCGAGCTTCCCAGCGGCTTTGTTTACCTACTTAAGCCTCAGCAATGGCGGGCGCCCCTCCCCCAGCCTCGCTGCTGCCTTGCGGTTAGATCGCAGACTGCTGTGTTAGCAATGAGGGAGGCGTGGGACCCTCCCGGCCAGGTATGGGATATATTCTCCTGGTGTGCCCGTTTGCTTAAAGCGCAGTATTGGGGTGGGAGTTACCCAATTTTCCAGGTGTTGTGTTTCTCAGTTCCCCTGGCTAGGAAAAGGGATTCCCTTCCGCCTTGCGCTTCCCAGGTGAGGGGATGCTTCGCCCTGCTTCAGCTTTCGCTAGTCAGGCTGCAGCAGCTGACCAGCACCGATTGTCTGGCACTCCCCAGTGAGATGACCCCAGTACCTCAGTTGAAAATGCAGAAATCACCGGTCTTCTGTGTCGCTCGCGCTGGGAGTTGGAGACTGGAGCTGTTCCTATTCGGCCATCTTCCCTTTCTTCGGGGATTTTTTAAAGTAATTTTGATTGCATGTGACTTTTACTTTATGTGCTGACCTTAGACTCTAACCCCGAGTAGTGTGCTCCTTCACAGCACTGCTGCTATTTTAATTTCTGTGTTCCCAGCTTTTTCAAACCATAGCTATTTCTCAGTGCCATTAAGCCACTCTGGTCTACCTTTACCTCAAGAAATTATCTCAACTTACCAAACTGCAGGACCAAATCACCCAAAATGAACCCCACTACTTCCTGCCACCTAAACCTTGAATCACCTCCGTCACATTTTCCTTTTTCCTAATTCCAAAGGAAAACATTTCCTTCTTCCCTACCTCTCCTTCTGGTGACTACCAACACCTCCTATTTTCTACTATATCTTGCCCTGTTTCTGCTTAACTCCTCTCCTAATTCCACTCCTTTTATGCTACAAGCATTCTAAAATCTCACCATAGCCAGCCAAGAACTCTACTGTTGCTGCTTTTTTTTTTTTTTTTTTTTTTTAACAGCATGTCACTCTGTCATGCAGGCTGGAGTGAAGTGGCGCAAAATTGGCTAACCACAACCTCTGCCACCTGGGTTCAAGCGATTCTCCTTCCTCAGCCTCCCCAGTAGCTAGGATTACAGAATTGTGCCACCACGCCCAGCTGATTTTTGTATTTTTAGTAGAGATGGGATTTCACCATATTGGCCAGACTGGTCTCGAACTCCTGACCTCAAGTGATCCACCCACCTCAGCCTTCTAGAGTGCTGAGATGACAGGCATGAGCCACCATGCCCAGCGTGCTATGTTTTAATGTAACGTTTGGAGAGTATATTTCAGTCAGACTGCTTATGTATACTTCCTGACTTTACCACTTTGCTGTGTGATCTTCATCTCTCTGTGCCTTAGTTTTTGTATCTATGAAATGCATGTAACACAAGTATCTATTTCAGGAAGTGGTGAGGATTAATTTAGGTAATCCATTTAAAGCTCTAATAAACTCTCAGTAGATGTCAGTAATTTTTACCAGTTTGACTCCATTTTCCTCCAGTTTACTATTTTCTCTTTAACTTTACCTTCACTACTTTTTTTTTTTTTTTTTTCTTGAAACAGGGTCTCACTCTGTCACCCAGGCTGGAGTGCAGTGGTGCAATCATGGCTCACTGCAACCTTGAACTCCTGGGCTCACATTATCCTCCCACTCAGCCTCCCCAAATGCTGGAATTATAGGTGTCAGCCACTGTACCTGGTCCCAGCTTCTTAAAAGATTAGCAGACACTAGGTATTTGCTCTTTTTCATCCCTCTCTACTCTCACCTTTGCCATGTGGGATTAGGTCATGCTACTTTGAAGAAATTTCTCTCAGAAACTGCTGCTGATTTCTTATCACCAAAGTGAATTATGCCCAAGCCCTTATTTTGCTTCTGAGTCCAGCCCACATTTCCAGCATCAGCAATATACCCCCGGGTTCTTCTACCTCGCAGGTAACTTGAAGTCAACATGTCTAACTCACGGCTCAACCATCCCTGCACACTTATTCTTTCATTTCCATTCCTTATCTTGGTTATTATGACATACTATTCCATTGTATGAATATAGCACATCTATCTATTGTTTTGATGATAGATATTTGGATTGTTTCTAGTTTGGGCTATTATAATTTTTGCTTTGAATATTCATATGTATATGGTACCAACTGACTTTCCCACCAGGAGTATATATATTTTTTACTATTCCATATTCTTGCCAAATATGAACCTTTACATTTTTTGTCATCTGGAGGGTGTGTTAGTGGTATCACTATTTGCACCACCCTGATTATTAGAATTTGAGCATTTTTTTTATGTTTATGGTCTCATCCTTTCACTTTCAATCTCTCTGAGTTATTTTGTTTTAGGTGTGCCATTTGAATTCAATATATAACTAGATTTAGTTCCTTAACCAGTCTGGCAATTTGTTCTTTTAACTAAAAAATGTAGCTCATGTGCATTTATTATAATTAGTGATATATTTTGATTCATTTATACTTTCTTACTTTGTGTTTCCTAAACTTTCTCCCTCTTCTGTTTGTTTCTTTTTATCTTCTTTCTTGCATACTTTTCTGCTATTTTTTCTCATTCTGGATTCTGCCCACAAGTCATTTAGAATTATAAACTTTTCCTTTATTATTTTAGTCATGAATATAGGAATTTAACATGCACATTTAATTTTAAAAAGTCTAAAGCCAGTAAGATATATTTACAATATTTTAGTTACATCATTATTATAACAACAAAATTAGACATTGTTGTTATTGTTTATACAAATTGTTCTTTTCCTCTTTCTCACATACTTAGGGTATAGTATTGATCAAAATCCATCAGTATTGTTTGAAGAAAACTTCCATGTTATTTTCAAACTTGAAAGATAATTTTGCTTTGCACACACTACTAGGTTGACAAGTATTTTCTCCATAGTCTGAAGACAGTTCTCTGTGCCCTTTTAGTTTATATTGTTGTTTCTGAGAAGCTGGATGGCAATTTGACTATTATTCTTTCATATAACAATGTGTTTTTCACTCTAGCTATTTGGGGTTGGGGACAGAGGGGGTCTTAGGTATTAAGAAATTTTACTACAAAGCATCTTGATGTGGATTTCATTTTATTTGACTTGCTTGAAACTTTTGGATTTCCTGTTTCCAAGGATTCCGAGGTATTCATGTTCCTATATAATTTTTTGATTATTTTCAGATCTTAACACTTCAAATAGTGTCTCTCTGCAATACCTCTGCTTTTCATCCAGAACCCAGTTAGACATTTGTTACATTGCCTCACTGGCATTTTTCATGTTTCTTAATTTCTCTTTTATATTAATTTTATTTCTTTTATAGTATTTTATCTGTTTCTCTTATTACATTCTAGATTTCTTCAGATATCTTCCTGTTCACTAATTTTCTCTTCAGCTTTGTCTGACCTGTTTAACCTATTCATTTTTTTATTTCAATTATATTTTTTATTTCTACAATTTCTATTTGAGTCTTTTAAAATCTGCCTATTCATTTTAAAAATCTTATTCTCTACTCACACCTTATTATTTCTTTAAATACATTAAATGTAATAATTCAATAATTACAATATATAATATCTTTGTGGGTCTGAATCTGCCATTTCTGTTTTTTAATTTGTTTGGTTGTTTGGGTTTCTTTGGCTTCATTTTTTGCCCATTTGTGTTCATGGTTGCTTCTTTCCTTGTGTTATACAATTTTGTAATCATGAGTGCACGTTCAAAAAACTTTATGGGAATTTTTGAGTCCTAAGTTAAAGACATGTTATTCCAGAGAGATTTATATTTGCTTCTGCCAGGCCTTTTGGGACACTGCCAACCAAGGGTCACTTTATAATAAATTCTATGTAAGGTATCTCAAACACAAGAGTAGTATAAACTTGGGCCTCAGATCTCTGAGGTGGCCAGCACAGGGAAGAGTTTTTTCTTCCACTCTGAGTAGAGATCAAGGCAGGGATATTTTAGTTCACTGTTTCACCAAGAGTGTCATGTGGTGGGTCTAAGCTTTTTACCTCTGATAGCTATGCTGACATGGTCTTAGTTTCTGTTTCTTGGCCCCAATTTAATAACAAAACTAAAGCTCTGAGTTATGGGCAAATGGCAGGTGACTTTAGGGAAATGGGTAATTTTCACCACTAGCTTACTTCTATGAATTTTTACTTTTGCATTATTTTTAGCTTTGTACACATTTATTTGTTTCCAGGTCAGCAATGCATTTAAAAATAAATATTAAATATTTTACTGAGCATTTTTAGGTAGATGAGGGCTTTAGGATTTCTAGTCTGCTGTAATGCTTGAAATAGAAGTCCCCTTTGAGCATGGAGTACTTTTTCACAGTTAGTGTATTCATTTCAAGAATGATACTGATTTCAGTGATTCAGATGGGCTGGGAAAAGCCTACCAATGCAGAGACAGAGGAAACTGAGTCAGGCTTCATAGGTAGTCTCTGTTTTTATGCTTTCTGAGATTTTACTTTAGGGGCCAGACACCAAGGAAGAATGGAAAAAAGCAAACAAAAACTTCCTTGAACAAAAATCAAAATCTTTTTCTTCCTGCAGTAGTCTCCAATGAATTGCCCAAAAGGAAGATCTTATCCTTCTTCCTTCCACTCATTTTAGGGAAACATATGTTAAATACTTAGCATCTTTGATTATTTTAAGCTCTTTAAATGAGCTTAAGTTGGCAAAGTTGAAATAATAGAGTATGTGGTAGCATGGTGGTTTCCTATAAAACCCCATAAATAGGTATTCTAATCTGAGATCTTCCGTATATCCTGGAAAATCTTCCCAAATGAGGACTGTGAGCACCCTGCAAGTCCTCAGACTTCATCAGCTCTTATTTTTACCTGTTGGAGGTCATTTCAGTCCATGGACTCATGGCTAGGGCCTATTATGACAGAACCATCCTGATTCCTAATGAAGCTATCTTGAGTTTCACTTTGGGGAGTCCAGGCTGCTGGAACGGAGACCACTCCCTTTTCCGGAATGCTCCCTCTGGGCATATCAGCTCCAGCATGTAGCCTGCGGCAGCCAAACATGTAACTTGCTGAAAATTTGGTAATACTTTCCTAGACCTGTTGGCTTTAAAGTTTGCTTTGATGCCCTTTGCCTTTTATTCCTTCATCTGTTCCAGAAGTTCCACCACATAGCCTGACTTCACTTTTGTTCTTTGTTCTGTCATTCTCTATCTCTAAAACAGAAATAACCATCTTTCCTGTGACCTGCCTGCAAGAGATAATGTGAAACAATGCTTTGAACACATCAGAAGAAACTGTGCTAAATAATTTCAAAAGTAAAGAGATTAGTCATTTTTTTAAAAAAATTCTTATGGATTGTCATAAAACATACCGATATAGCCTAACAACCTCTGTTCTGTAAAGTCTAAAAACATGAGGTATGTAAAAACTTGATATCAAACTTCAATTCCAATGTCACTTCCTCCAGGAAAATGTTCTGACCCCTCTCACTCTCTAAATCTAATACCTGCTGTTTAAAAGTATAAATGTTGGCATTTATAAAACTCTTACTGTAAGCCAGATACAGTGTCAATGCTTAATATGCAAAGCCATGTTTCCATTCATTTATTTCCTATTAAATATAAATATTTAAAGTATATCCTCTGTGCCAAGCTTTGTGGTGAAATGAGTTTACGGTGATGAAAAAGATATGATCCTCACCCTCCTTGAGCTACAGTCTAGGGAGGAAGATAAATATTGTATATATAAAGAAGAAGATAGAATTAAAATTATGACAAGTACTGTGTAAGAAAACAACAGGCAGGTAGGAAAGAAAACAGAGACGTGAATAGAACTGATATATACTTTGAGAGCAGGAGAAAAGTGCTTGAGCTGTGACCTGTAAAAAGATATTTAGGCTGAAATCTCAGCGATGAGTCACCACTAGTTGGGGGGAGTTGCGGTATTAGAACATTTCAGCAAAGGAGTCAGCATGTTCTAAGGCCCAAAGTAGGGAAAACCTGGTATATTCCAGGACGCAGAGAAAGTGTGGCTGGTCTGCAGCAAGTAAAGGAGAGGCTGGGAAAGATGAGATTGATGAGAGGGGCAGAGACTGGAATCTAGCATGATTGCAAGGAGTTTTTATTTTATTCTAAGTGATTTCATATTAAGTATATGTCATTAAATCAAAACAGCTTTTGAGATGAACACGACCGTTGTCTCCACTTTACAGATAAGGAAACTGAGACTCTGAGAGACAACATAATTTGAGCTAGTGAGGGGTATAGGTAGTATTGGAAACTAGACTTCAAATACCCATGTTTGAGCTCTTAAAAAAATTACACTGAACCACCTCTCTATACTGCCAGAGGATCTTGTGCAAATCACCATTATAACATGTATCGCCATTGTATTTCAGTACTTACATCACATAATAGCACTATGTAATAGCACTATGTTTTAACTGATTATTTATCGTTATCTTCCTGCGAACTGAAAACTCCTTAAAAGCAGGAATCAGATCTTATTTGACACACTGCCTTGAACATAGTAGGGCCATGCTCTTATTGCAGGAATGAACACTCAGGTATGTAAAGTAGGACAGACATTGAGCTAATCAAATCCATGTCTCTAAGGCTTATCCTTTAAAAAAATATTTAGGGGAACAAAGAAGATAAAGTCAGGCAAGACTTTTTAGCCAATCTGTTATGAATATCTGTAAAATATTAAATATAATTTGACCTGTTCTTTGTTTTCTTCAGGGAGGTCACGGAGAACACTTTTCTTATTCTCATGAATAGAGTTTTAAAAAGTGATAT
Organism: Piliocolobus tephrosceles; assembly: GCF_002776525.5. Classification (NCBI taxonomy): domain Eukaryota; kingdom Metazoa; phylum Chordata; class Mammalia; order Primates; family Cercopithecidae; genus Piliocolobus; species Piliocolobus tephrosceles. The sequence continues at coordinate 39,836,831 of NC_045443.1, read as the reverse complement.
GGTTTCAGGGCACTTTAATATGAAACCAACACGTTTTAAAGTGAATTTTTTGTGTTATTCTTTCAAGGTACTTTTTCACCCCATGGAAGGAGTCTGCCCATAATGGTTTCAACCAATACTAGAAAATAAAAACTCAAATTGTACTTTATAAAGCTAGGTTTTTCCAGCACTATTAATAGCTGATTAAGTAAACATATTATAACCATACTGCCATTTACTGGAGCCATACTAAATGCTCTCTAGATAATTCTGCATTTATTTTATTAATAAATTTAATTAAAATTTTATAGAGTGATTATTATGTGCCAGGCACTCTTAGTCTCAATCATAGCTAACAAGCAGTTGATACACTCAGAAGATTTCATGCTATTCTTGAACAAAGGATTTTATTAAGCTGCAGGAATTAATCAATATGATATTCATTCATCAAGTCATGATGACCTATGACAAAATGGGCTCAGAGTATCCCTGAATAGAAAAATTCCAGAAAGATTATGCCACAAGTAACTTTCTATGTTCCTCAGCCAATGTCTCAGGAGATTCTCTTCTAAGACTTCAAACTTGGCTCTGTGCTGCTTTCTTCCTTTCCTCCCCGGTGTCTCTGAGTAGGGGGTGTTGAAAAAAGCCTAAGCTCAGAGAGGCAGTGAGGGCAGAAAATTTATTTTATTACATGTCATGCAATGTAAATACATACATTCATTACTTCTGTTAACTTGGAGCAACTTATTACAAGGTATTATATTTTCCTTCTATTTCTCATCTCATTCCTGTCCCCAGAATGAACTGGAGAACTGGAGATATATTCTCTCATTCTCTCTCATTCTCTCTCTCTCTCACACACACGCACACACACACACTCCTTCTATCAGTGAGTAGGCCAGGTCACCTCTTTGCAGTTTGTCCCTGTGTGGACCTCAAGGTTAAGTCTCACTACCCCTCAAAGAGCTTCCTAACTTCTTGAGCTAGAGTACCTTTCAGACTCTCCAGAACTCCTCCTTACAGATATGGCTCCCTTTCCTACATAATTTCTCTCTACCAAGGCATGTCTTTACACACCAATTCCTTTGATTTCCTTTGATCACATTTCTAGCTGATTTGCCTCTGGTCTGCTGTTGTATTCCTTTCTGAATCCTGCTTTGGTGACTCCAACACACAACAAACTATTTTGTTTGTTTGACAATTTTTTTTTTCTGAGGCCTTGCTTTAAATCCCAGCCACCGATTCTGAGATAATGTAAAAATCATATTTACATGCCTGACCTCTACATGTACTAAGACCCCACATCTACATGTAATAAATAGTCATGCTTTCTTTATAATAAAATATACATACACAGTCTGTATATACAGTAACCTCCTCAATAGATTGGAGAGAGTTGTAAGTCTTCATCTGAACTTGAAAAACACATGACAGAAACTGCCAATTACGTGCTCATTTCATACACTTCGGGGTAGAATGTGCCCAAATAAAAATTACTTTTCCCAGCCTTTCCTATAGAGGGAAATACTGCTAATATGAAAACAGGAGCACTTACATGTCTTTCGGCAACACTTCCAGAAGAGCATGTTTTGCCCTCCTGCTCCTTCCTATCTCCCTTCCTGCTATTTAAGCACCTGAAGCACAGATGGTGTGACTGAGCAGCCATCCTGTGACCTTGAGATTGTCAATCTTCTACTAAGATTTTGGCAGGGCAGAAGAACAGGAAGAGTGTGAGTCCCTGGAGCTTCATGAGGCAACCACAAGGGCCCTGAACTGCCTACCACAGGACATTTATTTAAGGCAATGTAGTCAAAGCTTAAATGAAATTCCCAATGTGTGTGTGTGTGTGTGTGTGTGTGTGATTCCTAATTGATACGTGTATGGGTACGTGTCTCTTTACATGCAAACAAATATATTTATTGTTATATGCTCTGAGCACTTTACATACTTTTTAAGGATTACATGAAAAAAATCAACATATAATACTTGGCACAGAATATGACACAGAGCAAGGAGTCCATAAACATTAACTACTATTTCCTTTCATCTTCTCAACACCCGCAGGAGGCATGTAGCATCATTCTCATGTTACAGATGAGGAAATGGAGTTTTAAAGGGGGTAAGTACTAAGACTTGATTCATGCAATCAGCAAGCAGCAGAGTCAGGATTTGAACCCAAGTCTACCTAATTCTGGAACTCAAAGTCCTAAAGGCAAGGTAAACTGCCTCATTCAGCACGACATGAAATCCCAGTGAAGAGAAGCCAAGCAGTCATCCTGTGTGCCAAGGAGGGGGCTTCTGTAACAAGGAGTCAGAGGAGAGAACATGAGTTGAGCCTGAAGGACCCCATGGCAAAGTCCCAGGTCTGCCACTTGCTGGCTTTGTCATCTTGGACAAGTCATCTCTGCTCCCTAGGCCACATTTCTTTCATCTTTACAGAGATTGACTTGCTTCTATCTATGGTTCTTTCCAAATCTAGAATGTCATCAACTAATGATTCTCTATAGTCAGTTTACTGAAATAGTACTGCAAAACAAAACCTGACTTTGAGGTATGAATAGTATATTTTGGTCTGTGAAGTCCTTTTTTCTAGATGCTTTTTGATTCCCCTTTTGTCTTCTGATAACATAGGCATTTTGTCAGTCTCCGATAAGCTTTTAGAAAGAACTGCCTGTATTCATGTATAGTAGGAATAAGCAATGTGGGGATCAAAGGAAATGAGCAGAGAGGCAAGAGGTAGAAAGGGCTTCACGTTTAGGAGATGGGGTAAAAACAGAGAAACAGCATATTGCCACAGAGGTACACAGTGTTGCTGTGTCTTGAGTTCTGCCTTAGTGTCCTCTTGGTTACTTTTGTACTCTTGCAGGCAGTTGCCAAAAGATGAGCCCTCAACTGCAGTAGGGTAGATAGAATTTTGAATTAGAGAGGCCTGGGTCTCAATTTCAACCCTGCCATTGCTAGCTCAGTGACCTTAGACTTTACCCATCCATTTGCTGTGTGACTTTAAATGAGTTATTCAACTTCGGTTGCTCATTTACAACCTGCAGTTAGCAACAGTCTTCACTTCTAACGATTGTTGTCTAGTGTGTGTAGAAGCTCAGAACAGTGGACTCTACACAAAAGTTGACTTATATGAGCATAAATCCTATTTGGGTGTTGAGCAAATCTACAAATTCAAAGTTTAAAGAGTATATTATCACTGTCGTATTTTATGTGGCCAGAGGAGTCTTTGCTAGCATTTCATAAATGCCCCTTGCTACATTAGCTAAAACTTCTGAGACGGGCATCAGAGGCTTCAGGATTTGTAGAGTCTAGTCTGGTAGCAGTTTTGTGGTTTTCTTTTTAATGATTATTTTGGTAGTAGCTTGTTGTTTGCTTAGTTCTGAAAAGCAAACTCCACTCAAAGACTCACTGTTATACCATTCAAATGTATTTTAACGTAATTTGTAGAAAGACGTAAGTTGGGAATTTGTCAAAGAAACTTGCAGAGTCTAGACAGGGGCACTTCACTTGGAAAGTGTTAGCTGAGAGCCAGATAAGCCAGCTGGCCTCAAGTTCAAATTATAACATTTTCTTCTCTTATCTAGCTTTGAAATATCTAAATATTTGGATTAAATACATCAGGATTACCATAAGCACAAAATACTGATCCATCGTGCTAAATAGTGAGAATTGTTGCCATCTCTGTATGTCCCATATCACATAATTTAAATGTAATTAAAGGTAAATTTTTAGAAACTGGACCTTTTAGGAAGGAATCTACGGGGTGCTTTCACCTAGGCTATTTCTTCTCATGGGCTACTGGGCAGCTGATAGTTTCAAATAAACTCAATACTAGATTTGCAACAGATGTTCCTAAAACAGAACAAATAAGAGAATTACTGAATTTCTTACAAAGACAAATTAAACCTGAAAAAATAATTGAGATCTAGCAAGACAGTCATTAACATGAGGAATGAAATTAAGCATGTTACAAAGAATAATGCAAATGTTTCTCAACTAAGAGGCAAGAGGAAGAGCTCTTTAGTCAGTTTTGTTTTTCCTTATTCATCCATTCAACAGACACTTATTACTGAGTTTCATTTGGTGCTATTCCAATTTGTTGTCATCTTTTTAAATTATATACATGGGAATGTTAAAACTACAGCTTGTCTGCACTAATGCATTTTATTAAGTAAAATTTCACCATGCCATGGAATCATCATTGCAGAAGTTCATAGATTCACAGCCACAATTTCTTTTTCTCGTTTCCATGTAGTGGATTTTTTTTTTTTTTTTTTTGTATAGTGTTTCAAGATTACTTTAATAGCAAAATCTCAAAACAGTGAAATAGCAAATTTCACTAATAGCAATTTACAAATAGCAATTCACTAAGCAAAATTCACAAAATAGTGAAATAGCAAAATCTCAAAAAAATAGACACTAGGTATCTGAGAGTAGAAGAAACTGAGATTTCTCTTTTACTTTATCCAACTGTATTTAAATTTCTTATTTACTTGTCTATAACCTCCACCAGATTATAAACCTCCATAGCCCAGTGACCTTGTTTGCCCTTTCAATATTGTCATCTCAGTTCTTAATATAGCAGCTGGCATTGAAGAAATACGTAAAAGAAGAAGAAATATTTGCTGAAAATTATAGAGGAACACAGGCAAGTATAAAGGCAGACAATAACTCATTTTCTTCTCTGCTCATTTGCCAGTGATAGACACCAGTTGTACACAAATGATGGAAAGGGCTCTAAGGGTTATAGTTTAATTAATTTAATTTAGCTAACTCCATATCTAGTGTAGTTCCCAATTTTTTTTTACCTAAATGCAAAAAAGACACGCCTATTCTTACCTACCACTTGCCTCTAAAACAAAAACCTAAACTATTAACTCACTAAACAAACATATAAAAAGGCCCAGATGTAACTAATCACCTATTGCTAATGTAAAACAAAACTGAAATTTGTCTTCTTTTTATCACTTTTCAGCCTTTTGGCTAAGATTAAGTGTGTTTTCTTTTAAATATTTCAGTGGATGGCTATGGGGCCATGGAGTTAGTCATCTCTAGTGACTCAGTGAGATGCATCATGAAGATTTAGAATATGAGGCTGATGCGTGGATCCTTCACTTTCTGCTTGGCTGACCTTAGGCAAGTTATATAAACAGTATAAAACAGAGATAATTATGGTCCCTACCTCATAGGATTGTTGTGAGCATTAAATGGTTTAAATACGTAAAATGCATAAAACACTGCCTGGCAGATAGTAAGCACTGATATGTATTTGTTATAATTACCAATCTCATCATCATTACTTCTTTATCTTAACTCACCCTTCTGGCTGTTTAGATCAAACCCCAATTCTATCTGGAGCCCTAACAACAGTATATCAACCCACGTTCCACCATGAATCTCTCTTCCATGAAGCCAGGTTTATCAAATAAGACTGCATGCATAAAAAGACAAAAAAAAAAAAAGTCTGACTTTCTATTACTCTTTCAGGAGAGGGCCAGGTCACATCTCTTATTTCCAAAAGAACCACTAAAATATCCTAGCTACTGGAAGTTGCTTTAGGGAGTGAAATGGGGGCTGAAAGTGGAAATGATGTTGCAGAAAGTACAGATGACAATCTAATAGCATTCTATGTGTTTTCTAATAATATCAATGAACTGATTGCAGTACCTGGTTTATTCATTGCAAAAAAAAAAAAAAAAGAGTGTTTTATGGCTAGAGCATGAGATAGAGCTAAAAAGAATGAGATAAAGTCATATTCATTTATTCCATTTCCTTTGAGTTTCTAGAGAAAACTTCGAATTTAAAAAGTATGATAAACTAAATATTTTCAATAGCCCTTGAACAATAAGATCCTATTGCTGAATCAAATATAAAATTTTATTTTAAGTGCATTGCTGGGAATATATGAAAACAAGAAAAATCAAGCTCCTACCCTTCCCATGCCCAAAATACGGAGAAAACAAACCGAAAAAAGTAAGGATACCCTGAGACACAATGCCTTTCCTAGAAATGAGAGATGAGAGTCTTTATTCTGGGCCAGTACCTTTCAAACTAAAACTTAATTAGACAATTCACAGATTATGAAGGACATCTCAGAATTAATAAAAATAAGAATCACTAGAATGTTTTTGCTTGTTTTATCTCTGCAAGTCTCTCATATTTATTGCATCATCCAATACTCTGAAAATTGAGAGTATGTGTTGGGTAGATTAACTGTTTGTACAAAGCTTAATGGAATGCTAAAGGAACAAAGATGGTGCCTACAGGTGTGATTGATGACATATCACCAAGAAAACGTAGAGGTTAAGAACTCAAAATTCTTGGGAGCTTCTTTCTGCCAAGGAATGTGGGTGCAGTATTTGGAACTGCCAAGTTATGCAGCTGAGAGGTCTAAGGTTGACTTCTAGTTCAGTGTGATAATAACCTCATAATAAAATCCCAAGTTTTATCTATGAGACTCAGAAATGCTTATGGATAGCCAAATGCAAGCCACTTAAGGCTTCCCTTTACCTCTTAACAAGGTGAGCTTTCATCCAATTTGCATACCTCTATTTGCACAATGTAAACAGCTTCACAAAATCAATTGCTTATTTTCATTCTATTTTTATTATATTTAACATGCTGTCCAGGTGAGGTGGCTCATGCCTGTAATCCCAGCACTCTGGGAGGCTGAGGTGGATGGATCACTTGAGGTCGGGAGTTTAAGACCAACCTGGCCAACATGGTGAAACCCCATCTTGACTAAAAATACAAAAATTAGCTGGGTGTAGTGGCACATGCCTGTAATCCCAGCTACTTGGAAGGCTGAAGCAAGAGAATCACTTGAACCCGGGAGGCAGAGGTTGAAGTGAGTCAAGATAGCACCACTGCACTCCAGCCTGGGTGACAGAGTGAGACTCTGTCTCAATAAATAAATAAATAAATAAATAAAATATATGGTTATATATCTATATGCTGGATTTGACTATTGATTAATTATGGATTTGATCGTTGTCTCACAATGTATTATGTAAAGGTAGCACCATTCCTTATTTCTCTTTGTACATATTTGGATCTACTGATCATACTGATTTGCACATAAAAGGTATTCAAAAAGAGTTATTGAACTAGAAGACATTAAGATGTTCTTTCTGAAATACCAGTTTGAGTCAACGTGCATCTTTAATCCAGAAATTTTCCTTCCTGTCTATCCACAGTTATCTCTTACTTTCTTAGTCACAGCACTTGATTGCATTGTGACAGTAAATGCATTAAACTGTATCTAAAGACAGAAAGTAAAATATGAAGATCTGATAAAATTTCAAGAGTTTAGCGAGGCACAATGAACCCAATTCAAGAGAGAGGCTGAGCAAGTAAAAGACTTTGTTGGGAGCAAAGTGTTCATTCATATACCAAACTCCGGCCAAGGTAATTACCTGTTTTGGACAGGCACTCTATTCCCCGGAGGCTGCTTCACTCACCCTGACTTGACTCAACTTTGGATAAGTTCCAGTATAAATATTCCCACAAAAAATCAGGCAGAGGGAAACATCTCAGTTTTTTTTAGAATAAAGGGGTCTGACTCTCAGTTTTACATCTCTTTATTTTTGCTGATCAGTGCCCAGCACACTGACCTCTGCATTACTCATCAGCATTACTGCATTACTCAGGTGCAACTGAAAAGAGACCACACTACTACTTCCATACCACCTTTCCCTGCCAAGATTTACTTCTTTTTTTACTTGGAAGTCTCAAATGTTCTCATTTAATGTGTTGATGACATCACACTTAAGGGTGGTATGGCTGGCAGGACATTAAATAAATTACGCTTTATAAGGTGCCTAATGTGCTAATACTGGGAGGGCTAAGTTGAGCCCCGTGCCATCAAAGTTCCTATCTGGATGTCAAAAATGAACCAAGAACCTTAGAGAAAATTCCTCCCTGTTAACTTATTAAGCATATTTCACCATTGTTCTTCAGACAAAGAGAAAAATATTAGGTCACGTGGTATTTATTGTGCATAAGACCACACACAAAAGTACACACATAATCTTACTTTCTAGAAGATGAGCCGAAGAAGAGAGGTTTTCATTTCTGAATTTAAGGAGATGAGACTGATGTCTTCTATAGTGAATCAGAAAGTTTAAAGTGACAATGTTGCATGTCTTAGTCCATTTAGACCACCGTGACAAAATACATTAGACTGGGTGGTTATAGAAAACAAAAATCCATTTCTCATAGTTCTGGAAAGTCTAAGATCAAGGCACAGCCAGATGAGGAGAGGGCCTCATCTGGTTCAAAGATGGCACCATCTAGCTGTGTCCTCCCATGGTGGTGGAAGGGGCAAGGCAACTCTCTGGGGCCTGTTTTATAAGGGCACAAATCTCATTCACAAGGGTTCTGTCCTCATGACCTAATCACCTCCCAAACACCCCACATCTTAATGCCATCACACTGATGATCAATCAGGTTTTAACATATTAATGTGGGGAGGACACAAACATTTAGACCATAGCATTGAATTAACTATAGATGTGTTAAGTAATTATAATAACTTGGTACAAACAACTTCAGTTTAACATCACTAGTGATTCCATGTGGATATTATGTACCTTCTTACATCATGTGATAAGGAGGACATTTCACCTCTGTGGCATTCTTTCCAAAACCCCATAGCTCCATTCTAATCATGAGAAAAATATCAGAAACATCTATATTGGGGGACATTGCACCAGATAGTTGGCCAGTATGCCTCAAGGTCATCAAAAACAAGGAGAAACTAGGAAACAGTGACAGACCAAAAGAGACTGGAGAGATGTAGCAACCAAATGTACTGTGGTATGCTGAAATGGATCCTAGAAATAAGAGACAACATTGATAGAAACACTGGTAAAATTCACATAGAATCAGATTAGTATTTTTAAAAACTCAGGATGGCCTTTAGTGGGGACTGTTTCAAAACAATTAGAAGTAAAGAAGCATACATATAATAAGTTTTGAGGGCAGAAACATAGTATTCATTTTTGGAATCTACTGAAGTGATCAATTCTAGCTATCATGAGAAACTTGAATCTTACCTATTCATTCATTCATCCATTCATTCACTTACTAAAATAAATAGTACCTGCCATGAGCCAGGCCCTCCCTTGGGTGCTAGGTAGAGTCATTAAACAAGATAAACCAGGTCCCTGCCCTCATCTATAACATGTCTCCTTTTTGGAGCCAATTTGTCTTCCTTTATCAGCAGTAGAAACAGAAATCTTGTTTGTTATGCTTGGGCAGCCATACAAAATACCACAGACTGGTGACTTAAACAGTAGAAATGTATTTTCTCACAGTTCTGGAAGCTGGGAAATCCAAAGATCAAAGTTCCGGCCAATTCAGTTGCTGGTGAGGGCTCTCTTCCTGGCTTGCAGACAGCTGCCTTCTCACTATGTCCTTACATGGTTTTTCCTCAGTGCATACACACGGAGGCAGCAAGGGAGTGAGTTCTGTGGTGTCTCTTCTTATAAGGAAACTAATCCTATCGGATCAGCGCCCCACACTATGACTTTATTTAATTATTCCTTTACTCTAAATACAGCCACACTGGTGGAGAGAGCTTCAACATATGAATTGGGGAGGATACATACATTCAGTCCACAACCAATTAAAAAATATATATGATGAACTGTTGAACAATCCAAACCTCAGGCTGAGTAAGACTTGAGTAACTCAAAAAGCAGAAGGCAGGAAATTTTAGATCCCTTCTTCTTTCTGGTTTTTTTTAATATACCCTGGAGAGTGTTGAGAAGTACAGCAAAGTCTGCCTTTCACACAATTTATGGAAACTTCTGTTTCTGCTATAAGCTAGAGCCAGATAGCACAAGATTGCATAAAAATAGGAGACAAGTCACCTGAACATTTTTTTATGCTCAACAATAATATAAAGTTGGAATTGTCTAATTTGAGGTTTGCTTCAATTGCCTCACTTTAAACTACACATATATTCCATTTTGCAAAATTTAATTCTATTTCTAATGCTGCTTTCATTCACTGAGAGGAGAGGGAAGGAACCTAAATCTGGGTAGGGCAAATGCAACATAGATTTGGCTTATAAAAATCTTGGGACATGTCCAAATCCAGGAAAAATTAAAAGGAAAACAAAAATCAACATGAGAAAATTGAAATGCAAAGCTTATCTCTGAATCTAGAACATTCCCAGGCTGACACTGACATTATTTCCAGAAAGTCTGATCTTGAGATATGCAAAAGTTTTTACAATGGCTGTGGCACTGACCAGCATTCACACTGTATTTGCTCTAAGGTGCTCTTGTATTTCCTGAGAAATACTTTTAATTTGATAATTAATTTAATGTGATATAGAATTTTGATGTGAATTAGTGCTGTAATCATAATAGTATTTACTAGACCTTTTTAAATATATAAAAGCACTGTTTATTTGCAGTAAGATTACCATTTACCTCATTCTTATACATCGCTCTCCTTCTCCCTATTAAACAGGCGGGCACAGTTCCCAGATAGCAAATTGTGGCAGCTATCTTTTTTTTCCAGTAGCATCTGGTGTTTTGGCAGAAAACTCATTGGGATAATCTTAAATATGGTTAGTTTTCTTTCCCAAATCTTTTTTTCCCTTCAAACACTGAAAGAAGCTGAATTTTCATTATTTTCAGAACTGAGTAGAGAAGCGCTCAGGAAGCAATTTTTAAGGTAATATATCCTTAAACTCAGGAAAGAAAGTCATTCTGGGGACTAGCTAAATTAGATTTTTTTAAGTCCTTTAAAAAAATATAATTTTTCCAGGAGCACAAGAACGTGAATTCTACCTTGCTCATTCTCTCTGTCCCACTCTCTAATTTTCTGTGAGAACCGAAAGCCGAAACAAAATCAATTTGCTTTTGCTTTTCCAGAATAGAACTAAGAATTCCTTCTTTTTTCCCTGAAATAATTCCAACTTCCAACCTCAAAATAAGCTCCAGGTATCTTAGGGGTTCACATAAGCAATGCAGTAAACAAGGCTCAATGAAGGAGCAAACAAAGACCTCTTACTTGGGGGAGGGGGGAAAAAAACTGCACGAAAGCCGGATTTTGCAGAGCTTCTTGGAGTTTGGTCTTTAAAATAAGCACAGAAGGCTTTCATAGAATAGAATTGCATGACAAAAATTGTGTTCTCAAAAGATTAATCTGGTTGCAGTTTGGAAAAAGATTGGAAGGGAACAGACTTAGGGCAGCAACCAATTCAAACCAAACCAAAGGTCACAGAGGCGATTCAGAAGGCTGAGGCAAGGGAGTCACAGAGGCAGTGGAAGATGGGAGAACAAGTGATATATATATATATATTTTTTTTTTTTTTCTAATAGAAGGAGATGTTTCTGAGGCCAGGCCTGCTCCTGCAGCTGCCTGGGTTGACCCTTCTCCTGTGGACACCGTATGCAGAAGGCACAGTCAAAATGGCCTCTACCCAGCCTCTCCCACGGGGAACGTCACACTGCCCTGAGAATGTTGTCTCCTACTCTGCTCCTCTAAATAGTTCTTTTGTTTTTCTGTTAATGTTGTTAAAAAATAATGGTTTCCCTAATCCACTTTATTCTTACGTTTTAACTTAATTTTTAGTGTTCTTCTGTTGCCTTTTTAGTTCTGACTTCCTGTTCCAAATCCTTAATCCCAAGGATTGGTCTGTTTTCTGCTTTTCATCTCACAGGTTTTAGCCTTTAAGCCTAAATCATTATAGCTTTTACTGATGTTTTAACCTTTTATCTCATTGGCTTATGATATTTTATCTTTTATTTTAAAATCTCATTTGTTTTGTATTTTTAACTCTTAACCTTTTATCTTCATGCAGATTTTAAATTTCTGATTTTAACTTTCATGTCATTCCCTTTTAGCTTAACTTTTCCCCTCTTTTAAAATTTTAACCTCCACTTAACGAACTTCCCTTTCTATTTTTTCTCATTTTTTTAAAATTGTATATTGTTTCCTGGCTTTACCATATGTTTATAAAGAACTTCAAGTTCATTATAAAAATGCTCAAGTCCTCAAATGTCCCTAATTACGGTAGCATGGGAAGGACCCAAACCACCATAATTAGGGACAACTGAGCACTTCTGCCTCATCCTCCTTTCCATCCTCTAGCCAGCTTCCCGCACCTCCACCTATACAAAAAATGCCTTTCTGGTGCCCCTAATGGATTTTCTAGCCTTTGTAAGACTGGATATTTAAAAATCAAAATAAATACATAGCTTAATTAATAAATGGAAAACTGTATTTTCAAATCTTTGACCTCTGACGTATACAACCTGTAAATTTGGGGCAAGTTAGTTGCCTAATGTCCCTGAGATTTGTCTTATGAGGAGGCAGGTGATGTTGAAACTCTTCACAGGAGAAAGTAAAGTAGATGGCCCTTGGTCATGCTGTGTGCACCACTTACAAATCTCATCTTCTTCTAATATACTTCTTTCCAGGTTTATCGTCTTCTCAGCAGATTCTTAAAGTACCCTTCTTCCTCTATTCTAAAAGATGAGGATAACCTGCCCAAAGTGGAAGTTATCACAAATAGAACTTCTAAAAATATAATCTAATGTGCTCCTACCAGCTACCTTTTTTTTTCCATGATCTACATTGGAAAACTTCAGGACAGTAAGAGGCACATTTCTCCTACATATAATGGGTGTAAGTTTCTCTCAAAAAGCTTCAGGGGTACAGCTGAGATTGGTTTACTCTAAGGTTTTTCCTACCTTCTTAGGGAAGGACTGAGTCTCCAATGGCTACATCGTAAGAGCTTCACCTCTACCTCATGCACTGTCATCTCACAGAACTCCTGCTGGGTCCCCATCTAAGATTCCGCTAAGAGCCACTCTCTTCTGATAACAAATCCTGACCCATTGTTTTACAAGTGGATTACCTGTAACTCCTTTCCTGCCTCAGGAGGTAGCATGGCCTTCAACTCTTTCTACTTGCTGGGTAGGACAAGAGTCACTCTCCTCACAATTCCACTTGAGAATAGTCCTTATTTTGCTGAGTACCATGTCTCAACCTACCACAGTGACCTGGTAGAAAACAAGCAAACAAAAAACCCAACCGACTCAACTGCTGCAGGAACTGGCTAAACATGCTCTACCTCAAACAGGATACTTTTCAGTGAGTACAACCTTAAAGTTTCATGTACATAATTTCTGAAGAAGCTACTGAAGCAGATATGTCCTGCCAAAACAAGAGAGGAGACCACGAAAGGACTACACAGAATCCAATAAACAGGGAACCCAACCTAGGAGAATAGTGGGAGGAACCCTAGAATGGTGGCCCAGGGGAGATTTTATGGCAACCAGTGGGCAGCAGGCCTGGAGAGCAAAAGGCACAGATCAGAGCAGAAGAGGGCTCCAGGAGGGGCATCTTCCAAAAGGAGAAGCTGATGGGATTCCTGATGTAGTGGATGTATTAAGAGAATACTAACACTTCTGATAAAGATTTTGGGGAACAATTAGTGATGAGTACATAGATAAAGAAGCAGGTGTCAGAGAAGACAAGTATAATGTCCAGAAAGGACAAAACCTTTTTACGAAAAAAGTAAAACTTACCATAGAATCCTATATGCCTCATCTGTGAGTTATAGTTGCATGATCCTAATAATGTGAATTCATAATACTGAATATCGATCTAATCAAAAATACTTCTATATCTATACCATAGCAGTCATTCAATGGATAATATCAATAAATGGTGATGTAAGCATGTTATTTAGAAACATGGAAGGAAACACCAAAAGAAACAGTTAAAACAGTTTAAAATACTTGTCTCAGTGGAATAAGAATCAAGTATGTAATGCAGAGAGGGAAAGAAGACTGCTATATTTTGTTCAAAATAAGGGAATTGTATTAGTTCATTTTCATACTGCTGATAAAGACATACCAGAGACTGGGAAGAAAAAGAGATTTAATTGAACTTACAGTTCCACATGGCTGGCAAGGCCTCAAAATCATGGCAAGAGGCGGAAGGCACTTCTTACATGGGGGCAGCAAGAGAAAATGAGGCAGATGCAAAAGCAGAAACCCATGATAAAACCATCAGATCTTGTGAGACTTATTCACTACCACGAGAACAGTATGGGGGAAACCGCCCCCATGATTCAAATTATCTCCCACCAGTTCCCTCCCACAACATATGGGAATTATAGGAGTACAATTTAAGATGAGATTTGGATGGGGACACAGAGCCAAACCATATCATTCCGCCCATGGCCCCTCCAAATCTCACATCCTCACATTTCAAAACCAATCATGCATTCCCAACAGTTCCCCAAAGTCTTAACTCATTTCAGCAGTAACCCAAAAGTCCACAATCCAAAGTCTCATCTGTGGTAAGTCTCTTCCACATATGATCCTGTAAAATCAAGAGCAAGCTAGTTACTTCCTAGATACAATGGGGGTGCAGGTATTGGGTAAATACAGCCATTCCAAATGGGAGAAATTGGCCAAAACAAAGAGGTTACAGGGCCCACACAAGTCCAAAATCCAGTGGGGCCGTCAAATTTTAAAGCTCCAAAATGATCTCCTTTGACTCCAAGTCACACGTCCAGGTCATGCTGATGCAAGAGGTGGGTTCCCATGGTCTTGGGCAGCTCCACCCCTTTGGCTTTGTAGGGTACAGCCTCCCTCTCAGCTGCTTTCAAGGTCTGGCATTGAGTGTCTGTGGCTTTTACAGGGGAATGATGCCAGCTGTTGGTGGATCTACCATTCTGGGGCCTGGAGGACAGTGACCCACTTCTCACAGCTCCACTAGGCACTGCCCCAGTAGGGACTCTGTGGAGGGTGGGCTCCAACACCACATATCCCTTCCACACTGCCCAAGCAGAGGTTCTCCATGAGTGTCCCACCTCTGCAGCCAACTTCTGCCTGGGCATCCAGGTGTTTCCATTTATCTTCTGAAATCTAGGCAGAGGTTCCCACACCCCAATTCTTGACTTCTTTGCACTCACAGGCTCAATACCATGTGGAAGCTGCCAAGATTTGGAGCTTGCACCCTCTGAAGCCATGGCCTGAGCTCTATATTGGCCCCTTTCACTCATGGTGGAAGCAGCTGGGACACAAGGCACTAAGTCCCTAGGCTGCACACAGCACAGGGACCTGGGGCCCAGCACTTTAAACCATTTTCTCCTAGGTCTCTGAACCTGTTATAGGAGGGGTTGCTGTGAAGACCTCTGACATGCCCTGGAGACATTTTCCTCATTGTCTTGGCAATTAATATTTGGCTCCTTGTTACTTATGCAAATTTCTGCAGCTGTCTTGAATTTCTCCTCAGCAAATGGGTTTTTCTTTTCTATCACATTGTCAGGCTGCAAATTTTCTGAACTTTTATGCCCTCCTTCCCTTATAAAACTTAATGCCTATAACAGCACCCAAGTCACCTCTTGAATGCTTTGCTGCTTAGAAATTTCTTCCACCAGATACCCTAAATCATCACTCTCAAGTTCAAAGTTCCACTCTAGGGCAGGGGCAAAATGCTGCCAGTCTCTTTGCTAAAACATAACCAGAGTCACCTTTGCTCCAGTTCCCAATAGGTTCCTCATCTCCATCTGAGACCACCTCTCAGCCTGGACCTTATTGTCCATATAGCTATTGGGCTTTTGGTCAAAACCATTCAACAAGCCTCTAGGAAGTTCCAAACTTTCCCATATTTTCCTGTCTTCTTCTGAGTCCCACAAACCGTTCCAATCTCTGTTACCCAGTTCCAAATACACTTCCACAATTTTCAGTTATCTTTTCAGCAACTCCCCACTCTATAGGTACCAACTTACTGTATTAGTCCATTTTCACACTGCTGATAGAGACATACAAGAGACTGGGAAGCAAAAGAGATTTAATTGAACTTACAGTTCCACGTGGCTGAGGAGGCCTCAGAATCGTGGCAGGAGGTGAAAGACTCTTCTTACATGGCAGCAGCAAGAGAAAATTAGGCAGATGCAAAAGTGGAAACCCCTGATAAAACCATCAGGTCCTGTTTTCACTACCACGGAAACACTATGGGGAAAACCGCCCCCATGATTCAAATTATCTCCCACTGGGTCCCTCCCACAACACGTGGGAATTATAGGAGTACAGTTCAAGATGAGATTTGGGTGAGGACACAGCCAAACCATATCAGGAATGTTGGCAAAGTTTTTGGTAAAGTTAAACATAGAGGAAGAACGTTTGACAAATGAATGAATGAATGAAGAAAATTGTGTAGTAAATATAAATTTACATATAATTTTTTTGATTGAATTAAGACATTAATGTTAAAAGTTCATAGGAATAAACAGAATATGGTATAATGTCTTGAAGTTAGCTTTCCATGATCCAGAAACAGTCCACCTTGGTAGCATCATCTTCAGTCATTCCCTCTCCATATATATTACTCCCCTCCCTTTACAAAATACCTGCCCTTCTCCTGACATCCCATAAACCTTAACATTTGTGCACTCTGCCTATCCCACACCTACTGGCTGCAAAGTTCTCCTCAAGCCCCATCCCCTTTCCCATTGTGCACTCCCCACCCTTGACAAAATCCTGGACAACTCCTGTCTAAGGAGTTTATACAAATCAAAGATCATTTCAGTCCTGAAGCTTCCCCTCTCCTTCCCAAGTAGAATTAGTCACTTCACCGATTTTGCTGAACTGTAATTATGTATATGTGTTTATATCTCCGTGAGCCTGGGCACTCCTCATAGGGAGCCTCTCCAACACAGGCAACAATTTACACCCAGTGGCTACAATGCAGTACATGGAACTTATGTGCTAAATATGAACAATATTGAATGAATGAACCAGGAAGTCATGATGGAGGTAAAGTAACAAGAAACACATACAGGAAATAACAACAAATCACCAAGCTGGCCAAAAATAACCTCCCTCACACAGAACAGTGATGTTTTCTGAAAGATTTACCACTATCATGTCAACAAATTCTGGGATGATAAACATTTTCTTACATTTTTAGCAACTGACTTTTCTAAGTCTACTATGGATATAAATTTTTTAAAAATAGTATACTTACTTTTTTAGAACTTAAAAATATTCTTCATATGGTAAGGGTAAGAGAAAAAATAAAAAATTAAAAAAATTAAAAAGAACTTTAAAAAGTGTCTTTGCCACAGAGTAATTGTTACAGTGAATTTGTATGTGTGCATGTGTGCACATGTATAATATGTATTCTTTAACTAGCTTCCCAAAAAGTCTCATGAATTACACCATTGCACCTGGACTTGCAACTGGGAAAATGAGGTCAAGTGTATATAATGATAGCTGATTTTCAACACTTTTTAAATGAGGTTGTCCATGTATGAATTGCAATCATGTAAATTTTGCCCTCGATAGTTACCAAGGGCAAGAAGGTGAGCATTATTTCTCTGTCTATACAAACTTTACTCTGACTTTTTATTAGTCAAAGTCAAAATATTTTCTACTTAAATAATTATCTTTGTCTTACATTTATAATTTGTTACTGGCAAAAGAAGATATACTAATTCTCTCCTAGTTTCACTTCTCCTTTGCTATTATTTTAATTGGCAGAGGCCAAGACAATGCATACCCTTCATGTGTACTGTAGGTCTTGGCTGCATAGCCCAGACCCTTCCCATTTCTAATGAAGCTGGACCGACTCCTTCATCCTTCATAAACAAAGAGATAAGGATCTGAGTGGAAAGTAGGTGGGAATTTTTAGAAACTAAGTAGCTGGGTAGAAACAAATTCAAGGTTGTATTGATTAGGAAGAGTTTTGCCTGAGCAGATCTTCAAAATATTTGCAAATTGCCTGGTACTGTATATTTATGTGGCTGAGTATTGACATGTGTTTAGTCAACAAAGACCTCCTGAAAATTTCTGTGTTCAGACACTGTGTTAGAAATTAGGATTAAAAATAATAAGTTTTTCCCTTGTCCTTATGGAGTTCACAGTCTGGTGAGGAAGACAAACATAAAACATATCATCACACATGCTTGTGGTAAGACTCATAATAGGTGCATTCATGGGGTACTTAACAGAGCAGTTAACCCACTTTTGGAGAATAAACAAATTCTTCTAAAAGAGATAATGTTTAAGTTAGGGTCTAAAAGATGAACAAGAAGTTGAAGGTAGGAATGAGGAGGTAGGCAGGAAGTTCTAGAAAAAGTGAGCATTATGTTCAAAAAAACTTAAGAGAAAAGTAATTTTTAGGGAAAATACAAGTAATTCAATATGGCTACAGCACTGAGGGGAAGGGACAGAGAGTCCAGCTCCCTGGAGAAGGAAGGAGGCACCTGATGGTGAAGGATGTGGGCATTTAGACTCAGTTCTGAGGGTGGTAAAGACCAGGGCATCTTTACGTAGGACTAACGCATGATCAGATTTGCTTTTCAAAAAACCACCCATCTTCATTGTAAAGAGCAGATGAAAAGGGGAGACAAAACAAACCAGAACATTTTTCAGTAATCTAAGAGAAAAGAATGGAGCCCCATGATAGGGGAGAGGAGGCATGAAACTGGAGCAAAAAGAACAGATTTGCAGTATTATCAAGAAAGGAGAATTAGCTGGACTTGGTAACTGTTGCATGTGGGAGAATGAAGGGAAATGAGGTATTCCGGAATAATTTCCAGGTTGTGGTTTGCAGATCTAGGTCTTCTCTGAGGGAGGAGTCAAGGAGGGATTTAGGGGTTCTGGGAGGTGTACAAGCAGGCATGTTTAATAGGTACTCTGGTTCCCAGTCTGGGGTTCCATCCAAAGAGCTTTGGGGGCAGTAGTTAAAGATGGGAATCATCTGCATGTATTCAGCAGTTTAAGCTTCTGGTCCATTGAGGATCAGAGTTGGGGAACTGAATTATGCCCAATTGCAAGGCATTTTGTTAAATTTGTCAAGTTCCTTTCAGTAGCTCCCAGTTGTGCCTAAATGTCCCCCCTAAAGTCACAATACAGATACTCAATAAAATACTTGCCCAAAACACCAACAATATTTCCTGAAGGTTTCAGATGGCATTCAGGAAAAATGAACTCAAAAAATTCTCCTTAAGTACCTCTTATCTGCTGATCATTGTGCTAGGTTCTGGGACTACAAAGATGAACATAACTCAGGCCCTGGCTTCCTAGTGCACACAATGCAGCAGAGTCGAATGGCAATTAATAAATAATTAGAGCAATATAATTAGGATAAACAAGATGCTAAGAGAGCAAGGAGGGAAGCCTGAAACAATCAGGAAAAGCCTCATGCAAAGTGGAAAACTTTGAGCTGAGTCAGGATTGAGTTCATCAGGCAGGTTAAATAAAAGGCTTAGGGCAGAGAAAAGAGAAGCATCTAGGAACACAAAACAATCTTGTATATTTTACATTTAGTACAAACAGAAGGTAGTTCAGGATGCCTGGAAGAAAGAAAGATCTAAAAGGTCACATCATAAACTGTCTTGTGTGTCACAGTAAGGAGTAGGAGGAGAAGAGCCTGTTGGTAAGTTGCGAAGTTCTCTGTGTAAAACTGTATATGCCCGAACTATGACAAGGCCAGTGAAAATGAATGCAGATTTGAGAGAGATGAGAGAGTAAACACAGAGAAATTAGAGATATAAATTTTAGATGTATACTAAAATTATAACTGCACAGCAGCTAGGAAAAATGATTTGCATTTATGTTTATTACAATAAGTTTACACTTATAGAAAGTTGGAAATGCTTGGAATTGGGTCTGGACTTTTTAAATTGATGCCAGTAGGTCAACTAAATTCTACTACAGGATCTCCTAGGGCAAGTTGGAACTAATGAACAACAATCTTACAAGGCTGCATGGTGGAGCATGAATGCATGCATGCATGCAGCATGGGCTATATGCATGGGGCTGGGCAGACCTGGGCTTGAAAATTGGCTCCACACTGACTATACAACTTTGAACTCAAATAAGGTCATAATTAAATGTTACTGATGAAGATCTTTACTCCTTTGTACCATCAGTGAGAAGGAAAGGATGTGTGTTTGAGCTTGAGTGTGTGGGTGGGAACATGAATATCTGTGTGTACATTTAAGCTGGATACAACAATTATTTTTGATTTCTGCAGGGAACTGTCACAGTAATGAACCAGCTTCAAGAGGCTATAACTGAGAAATGGCTCACAACGCCTCGCCCATAATCCCCAGGTGTTTTACATTACTCAAAACCAATGTCCTTAAGTTCACCTAGGCTGGTTTCAACTAGTGGATATTTTGATCACCTGAAAAATTGGGGTGCTATTGAATATTTCCTTAACAAATAGTTTCTTAACAAAAAATAAACCAAAATTAATTGTATTCTAACTGTAGCCGTAAGGAGAATAAAAAAATCTTTTCTGAACCTATAGCAAATAATGAGCTTGAAAATCTCACCTCAGGCCTCCTTTAGACAACATAAATATATGCATGTTTTACAGTTCTTTCAACAAACAGCATCAAATTCCTTTACCAGAGCTTACATGTGGACTATCACCCAAAGGTTCTTTACCTTTCCCAGTGATATGATTTGGCTGTGTCCCCACCCAAATCTCATCTTGAATTGTAGCTCCCATAATTCCCATGTGTCATGGGAGGGACCTGGTGGAAGGTAATTGAATCACGGCAGTGGGCCTTTCCTGTGCTGTTCTCATGATAGTGAAGAAGTCTTATGAGATCTGACGGTTTTTATAAAGGACAGTTCCCCTGCACATGCTCTCTTGCCTGCTGCCACATAAGATGTGACTTTGCTCCTCCTTTGCCTTCTGACATGACTGTAAGGCCTCCTCAGCCATATTGGAACTGTGAGTCAATTAAACCTCTTTCCTTTATAAGTTACCCAATCTTGGGTATGTCTTCGTTAGCAGCATGAGAGCAGACTAATACACCTAGGAATTTAACCTCATCCTGTCATTAAGATTCTGAATTACTGATACTAAAAATAAATGCATGCATACATACAGACATACATACATTCATACATACATACACACATTCTTCTGAAGTAAGAAACAGGTGTGCCTGTTTTGCTGCTACCAGCTTCTCCTTCTCTCCGGCGTTGGCTCTCTTGGTCTTTCATCACTGAAGCTGGTGTTTACCCTGGAGCTGACATTTTAATGTCCACCCACCAGGTGTTCACAGTCCTCTCTCCCATGACACTCCTGTAGCAGATGGTGCAAATGGCCTGGCACATATATTCTGATTCATTGCAAAAACCAAACTGCCAGACTGCTGACTAGCTTGGCAAGAAAAGGAGAAAGTTGTTGCTGAAAAAACTATTATGAATTATTCTTCATGTGGTGACTTTGGACTTGCCCCTGCTTAAAGATTATTAGAATTTACTTAACTAGATTAAATAAAAACTTTTAGAGGAGTGCCCTGTTCACAAAGATAGCTGTAGGCAGTAGAAACTTGTCCTTACATAGCAAGAGGCAAACAATAGGAAGTCAAAACAAAATTACATCAAATGCAAGTTGCTTTTAAGCAATTTTTTTAAATTAATAAATTAAATGAAAATAGTAAAAGTTTTTTGGACTTTTTTACTTTCTGATACTATTCCAAAATCTCTAATACAAAACTACTTCTTAAAAACACTATTAATAATCTGTACCATTAAAGAATATTTTCCAAAAACATTCTATAAGTTAGTTACTTTATACAAAGTGCTTCTCATGTTTTGTACCCTTGGAAAGGGCAACTTTGAAAATGCTGGAATTCTACCAGGCAAATCTACACACACCCAGACATACACAGAGAGAAAAAAGATTGAAATCTAAATGTTTTCTTTGTATAGTTAGAAACTTAGAATTAGATCTTCAATTTCCCTTTAACACTTCCATTATTTTACTTTGCTTTTCCTTTGGGTCATTTTGAGGTGTGCCATCTCCCGGCACTTCCAATAGGATCTCTGATGCCTCCTTCTTTAGGTTCAGCCATATGCTGCTCCGCCCTATGACTCAGTCGTCAACCCCAGAGTCCTAGAATAAATCATCATGCCAGAACCAGAGATATCTTGATTCAGTGTTTGCTCCACTCTTGGTCATATGGCCCACTCTATAACACTAGACTCCTGACTTGAGGCCCCTGCCCTCCAGAGGGAACCCTGGCCAGTCAGTTTCCAGAGCAGTCTAGATTCTACAACCCATATCCCAATATACAGAGCCATTGCATGTTTCCTCGGTCCAGAGTGACCAGTACATTAAGGTCCCAGCATGCTTCCCAGCTGAGCAGCAGTGGTAAAAAAAAAAAAAAAAAAAAAAAAACCTTAAAAGCAACCAATAAAAATATAAATTAGCTAAGGAGGAATAAAGGTAAGGATGACAGATTTCTCATCAGAAGTAATACAGAGATAATAGTGAGAAAAGAATATGGCAACATCTTTAAAGTACTGAAAGAAAAAAAAACTGCCCATTTGGAATTCCGTAAAAGTGTCTTTCAAAAACAAAGGTGCTTTTTCAGACATTTTCAGACATATAAAAGCTGAAAGAATGTGTCACCTGCCAACGTACACCACAAGAAATGTTAAAGGAAATCCATTTGGCATAAGAAAAATGATAACAGATGGAAATATGGATCTATATAAAGGAAAGAAAAGCACTGGGTATAACTATAGGGTAAACATATAAGACTTTTTATTATTATTTAAATCTTTTTAAAAGACGAATGATAGTTAATAAAAAAACATAAAATATAGAAAAATAAAATGTCTGACAATAATATCACAAAAGTTGGAAAGGGATAAATGAAAGCAAACTATTGAAAGGGTCATCTATAATTTATAAAGTGGTTTAATATCATTTGAAGATAGACTGAGAGAAAAACCACTGAAATAATAAAGAGTTATAACTAAGCCAGTAAATGAGATTAAAAGATATATTCTAAAATATTTAATTTATTCAAAATAAGGTAGAAAAAGAGAACAAAAGTAATAAAGAAAAGATGAGACAGGTAGCAAGGAGATAGATTTAAACCTAATCATATCAACAAACACATTAACTGTAAATGGTCTAAATACCCCAATTCAAGGTTAGAGATTGTCAGCTTAAACAAATAAACAAAAAAGACACAGTTTTATGTGCCTACAAAGAAGTGCACTTTAAACTTAATGACGCAGACAGGTTAAGAATAAAAAACTGGAAGCTCCTGACACACAAAAAATGTTAGAGTTGCTATATTCATACTATTCAAAACAGATTTCAAAGTAAAGAATAATACTAGGGATAAATAAATTGGTTCATAATAATAAATAGGTCAGGCCAGGTGTGGTGGCCCACACCTGTAATTCCAGAACTTTGGGAGGCCAAGATGGGCTGGAACTAAAGACCAGCCTAAGGAACATGGCAAAACTCTGTCTCTGCAAAAAAATACAAATAAATTAGCCAGGTGTGGTGACACATTCCTGTAGTACCAGCTACTCAGGAGGCTGAAGTGGGAGAATCACCTGAGTCTGGGAGTTCAAGGCCTCAGTGAGCTGGATTGCACCACTGCACTCTAGCCTGGGTGATGGAGTGAGACGCTATCTCAAAAATAAAATAAAACATTAAATAAATAAATGAGTCAATTCATCAAATGTTGTATAAACATTTATGTACCAATAACAGAGCTACAGCATGAAGCAAAAACTGATAGAACTGCAAGGATAAATAGACCAATTCATGATTAGAAAGATTTCAACACACATTTCTCAACAATTGATAAAAACAAGTAGACAGAAAATCAGTAATGTTGTAGAAGACATAACACTATCAACACACTTGACCTAATTGATATTTATAGAACAAGTCAGGCAACAATATCATTCTTATCAAGTGCACAGGAGCATTTTCCAAAATAGACCAAATTCTGGGCCATAAAACAAGTCTCAATAAATTTAAGAGGTTTTTAATTCACACAAAATATATCCTCTGACTACAGTGGAATTAAATTAGAAATCAATAGCATGAAACTTATGTGGGAAATCCCCAACTGTTAAGAAATTAGGGACAGAACTCTGATCTCCCTGAGATTGACCCCTGGGGTGGAGGGGCAGCTGTGGTCTTCACGGATCAGCAGACTTAGTATTTTCCCCTACTGGCTCTGAGGAATTTAGGCACTCTACACAAGTAAGATTTCCCCCAGCACAACTCACTCCCCCTGCCAGGGGCAGCCAGAGAGCTTCCTTAAGCAGGTCCCTGATCCTGTGCCTCCTGACTGGAGGAGACACCCCAATAAGGGGTCACCACACACCTTATACAAGAGCTTTCCCACTGGCATAAGGTTGGTATCCCTCTTGGACAGAGCTCCCAGAGGAAAGAGCAGGCAGCTATCTTTGCTATTCTGCAGCCTCCACTGGTGACACCTCCAGGCGCAGAAGGGACCTAGGCAAATAGGGTCTGGAGTGGACACCCAGCAAACTGCAGCAGCCCTAAGGAAAAGGAACGTGAGTATTAAAAAACAAGCAAACAGAAAGCAACAACAACAACATCAACAAAAAAGTCCCCACAAAAACCCCATCCGAAGGTCAGTAGCCTCAATTGAAGATTATCTATTGAAGCTAGATAATCTTACAAAGATGAGAAAGAATATAGAAAAAACATGCAAAAACTCAAAAAGCCCAAGTTCCTCTTCTCCTCCAGATGATCACAAAACCTCTCCAGCAAGAGCACAGAACTGGGTGGAAACTGAGATGGTTAAATTGACAGAAGTAGGTTCAGAAGGTGGGTAATAATGAACTTTGCTGAGCCAAAGGAGCATGTTCTAACCCAATGCAAAGAAGCTAAGAACAATAATATAACATTACAAGAACTGTTAACCAGAACAACCAGTTTATAGAGGAACATAAATGACCTCGTGGGGCTGAAAAACAAAAAACAAGAAGTTCACAATGCAACCACAAGTATCAATAGCTGAATAGACCAAGCATAGCAACTGATTTCAGAGCTTGAAGACTACCTTGCTGAAATAAGACAGGGAGACAAGATTAGGGAAAAAAGAATGAAAAGGAACGAACAAAACATTCAAGAACTATGGGATTACATAAAAAGACCATACCTACAACTGATCGGGGTACCTGAAAGAGACAAGGAGAATGGAACCAAGTTGAAAAACATACTTCAGGATATCATCCAGGAGAGCTTCCCCAAACTAGTAAGAAAAGTCGACATTCAAATTCAGGAAATTCAAAGAAGCCCAGTAAGACACTTCATGAGAAGATTAACCCAAGACACATAATTATCAGATTCTCCAAGGTTGAAATGAAGGAAAAACTGTTAAGAGCAGCTAGAGAGAAAGGCCAGATTACCTACAAAGGGAAGCCCTGCAGCAGACCTCTCAGCAGAAACCCTATAAGCCAGAAGAGAGTTGGTGCCAATATTCAACATTCTTTAAAAAAAGAATTTCCAACCCAGAACTTCATATCCAGCCAAAATAAACTTCATAAGCAAAGAAGAAATAAAATCCTTTTCAGACAAGCAAATGGTGGGAATTTGTCACCATTAGGCCTGCCTTGCAAGAGATCCTGAGGGAAGCACTAAATATGGCAAGGAAAAACCATTATAAATCACACAAAAACACACTGAAGTAGAAAGACCAATGACACTATGAAGCACATGACACAATGACACATGACACAATGACACAATGACACATCAGTAAGCCTGCGAAATAACCAGCTAAACACACATAGGCTCACACATAGGCTCAAAATAAAGGGTTGGAGGAAAATTTATCAAGCAAATGGAATGCAAAGAAAAAGCAGGGGTTGCCATCCTAATTTCTGACAAAACATACTTTAAACCAACAAAGATCAAAAAAGACAAAGAAGGGCATTACATAATGGTAAAGGGTTCAATTCAACAAGAAGAGCTAACTATCCTAAATATATATGCACCCGGTACAGGAGCACCTAGATTCATAAAACAAGTTCTTGAAGACCTACAAAAAGACTTGGACTCCCACACAATAATATGAGACTTTAACACCCCACTGTCAATATTAGACAGATTATTGAGACAGAAAATTAACAAGGATGTTCAGGACTTGAATAATAACCCAGCCCTGGATCAAATGAACCTGATAGATATCTACAGAACTCTCCACCCCTGAAACAACAGATTATACATTTTTCTCAGTGCCACATGGCACTACTCTAAAATCAATCACATAACTGAAAGTTAAACACTCCTCAGCAAATGTGAAACAACTGGAATCGTAACAAACAGCCTCTCAGACCACAGTGCAATCAAATTAGAACTCAACATTAAAGAAACTCACTCAAAACCACACAACTACATGGAAATTGAAGAACCTGTTCCTGAATGACTCCTGAGTAAATAATGAAATTAAGGCAGAAATCAAGAAGTTTTTCGAAACCAATGAGAACGAAGAGACAATGTACCAGAATCTCTGGGATGCAGTGTTAAGAGGGAAACATTAAATATATATAGCACTAAATGCCCATATCAAAAAGCTACAAAAATCTCAAATTGATACCCTAACATCACAACTAAAAGAACTAGAGAACCAAGAGCAAACAAACACCAAAGCTAGCAGAAGACAAGAAATAACCAAGATCAGAGCAGAACTAAAGAAGATAGAGACCCAAAAAACCCCTCAAAAAAATCAACAAATCCAGGAGCTGTTTTTTTTTAAATAAAATTAAGAAAATAGACTGCTAGCTAGATTAATAAAGAAGAAAAGAGAGAAGAGTCAAACAGACAGACCAATACAATTCTTGTTGTATCCCAAGAAATACAACCACCATCAAAGAAAACTATAAACACTGCTATGCAAATAAACTAGAAAATCTAGAAGAAATGAATAAATTCCTGGATACATACACCCTCCCAACACTGAACCAGGAAGAAGTTGAATCCCTGAATATACCAATAACAAATTCTGAAATTGAGTCAGTAATTAATAGCCTACCAACCAAAAAAGGCTCAGGATCAGATAGATTTACAGCTGAATTCTACCACAGGTACAAACAGGAGCTGGTATCATTTTTTTTTCTGAAACTATTCCAAGCACTTGAAAAGGAGGTACTCCTACCTAACTCATTTTATGAGGACAACATCATCCTGATACCAAAACCTGGCAGAGCTACAACAAAAAAAGAAAACTTTAGGCCAATATCCCTGATGAACATCAATGCCAAAATTCTCAATAAAATCCTGGCAAACTGAATCCAGCAGGACATCAAAAAGCTTACCCACCACAATCAAGTTAGCTTCATCCCTTGGATGCAAGTCTGGTTCAACATTCCCAAATCAATAAACATAATTCATCACATAAACAGAACAACAAAAACCACGTGATTATTTCAATAGACGCAGAAAAGACATTCAATAAAAGTCAACATCCCTTCATGTTAGAAACTCTCAATAAACTAGGTGTTAATGGAAGATACCTCAAATAATAACAGCCATTTGTGACAAACTCACAGCCCATATCATATTGAATAGCCAAAAGCTGAAAGTATTCCCCTTGAAAACCGGCACAAGACAAGGATACCCTCTCTCTAACCATTCCTAGTCAACATATTTCTTTCAAGAAGAAAGAAATAAAGGGTATTCAAATAGGAAGAGAGGAAGTCAAACTGTCTCTGCAGATGACATGATCCTATATCTAGAAAACCCCATTGTCTCAGCCCAAAAACTTCTTATGCTGATAAGCAACTTTGGCAAAGTCTCAAGATACAAAATCAATGTGAAAATGTGACAAGTATTCCTATACACCAACAACAGACAAGCAGAGAGCCAAATCTTAAATGAACTCCCATTCACAATTGCTACAAAGGAATAAAATGCCTAGGATTACAGCTAACAAGAGAACTACAAATCACTGTTCAAGGAAATCAGAGAGGACACAAACAAATGGAAAAACATTTGATACTAATGGATAGGAAGAATCAATATTGTGAAAATTACCATACTGCCTGAAGTAATCTACAGATGCAATGCTGTTCTCATTAAACTACCATTGACATTCTTCACAGAATTAGGAAAAACTAGGCTGAATTTCATATGGAACCAAAAAAGAGCCCGAATAGCTAAGACAATCCTAAGCAAAAGAACAAAGCTGGAGGCATCACGCTACCCAACTTCAAACTATACTACAAGGCAATAGTAACTAAAACAGCATGGTACTAGCACAAAAACAGACACATAGATTAATGGAACAGAATAGAGATCTCAGAAATAAGACTGCACACCTATGGCCATCTGATCTTTGACAAACCTGACAAAAACAAGCAATGGGGAAAAGATTCCCCATTTAATTAATGGTGCTGGAAGAACTGGCTTGCCAGATGCAGAAAACTGAAACTGAATGCCTTCCTTACACCTTACATGAAAATTAACTCAAGATGGATTAAAGACTTCAATGTAAAACCCAAAACTATAAAAACCCTAGAGGAAAATCTAGGCAATACCATTCAGGAGACATAGGCACAAGCAAAGATTTCATGACAAAACACCAAAAGCAATGGCAACAAAAGCAAAATTGACAAATTGGACTAGTTAAAGAGTTTCTGCACAGCAAAAAACTACCATCAAAGTGAACGGACAACCTACAGAATGGGAGAAAATTTTCACAATCTATCCATCTGACAAAGTTCTACTATCTAGAATCTATAAGGAACTTAAACAAATTTACAAGAAAAAAACAAACCCCATCAGAAAGTGGTCAAAGGATGTGAACAGACACTTCTCAAAAGAAGTCATTTATGTGACCAACAAACATAGGAAAAAAAAGCTCATCATCTCTGATCATTAGTGAAATGCAAATCAAAACCACAATGAGATATCATCTCATGACAGTCAAAATGGTGATTATTAAAAAGTCAAGAAACATATGCTGGTGAAGTTGTGGAAAAAATAGGAACACTTTTACACTGTTGGTGGGAATATAAATTATTTCAACCATGTGGAAGACAGTGTGGGGATTCCTCATAGACCAGAAATACTATTTGACCCAGCAACCCCATTACTGGCTATATACCCTAAGGAATAGAAATCATTCTGTTATAAAGATGCATGCATGCATATGTTCATTGCAACACTACTCACAACAGAAATACATGGAATCAACCCCAAATGCCCATCAATGATAGACTGCATAAAGAAAACATGATACGTATATACTTTGGAATACTATGCAGCCATAAAAAGGAATGAGAGCCCGTCCTTTGCAGGGTCATGGATGGAGCTCAAAGCCATTGTCCTCAGCAAACTAATGCAGGAACAGAAAACCAAACATAACTGGGAGCTGAACAATGAGAATACTTGGACACAGGGAGGAGAAAAACACACACTGGGGCCTGTTGTGGGGAAGGGTGGGAGGAGGGAGAGCATCAGGATAAATAGCTAATGCACACTGGGTTTAATACCTAGGTGATGGGTTGATAGGTGCAGCAAACCACTGTTGCACACATTTACCTATGTAACAAACCTGCAGGATGTGCAGGTTTGTTACATAGGTACATGGGGTTTTTTAAATTAAAACAAAAAAAGAAATTAAATAGCACATTTCTAAATAACCCATGGGTCATAGAAGAAATTAAAAGAATGAAGATGTTTCCAGCTAAAAAGCCACAAAATGAAAGTTTACCCTTTTATATGAGTCGATACATTATCTTGGACCGTATAAATAACATTTTTCCAGGTATGTTATAAAGCTTTGTATTATAAATTAGGTGAAAAGAAGTGCTAGAGTTATGTTTAGTTGTATTCCTTTGTTCATTTTTTTAAACTTCATGGAATGTTAAATGAATATTATTGAATACAGTCATGAAAAATATAAATGTCAATTTAAGTTAGTGGTTAAGAACAGAGACATTGGAATTAGTTGTGTTCAAATTCCAGTTCTACAAATTCCAGCTCTTTTTGTCCATGGAAAATTCACTTAACTTGTGTCAGTCTATTTGATCATCTTTAAAACTGAGCTAAAAAGAACTTGTTGCAGAAGCACTTGTTGAAGCTAAGAGCACAGTTGCCATGAGGGTTAGATAAAACAGGAAAGGTGTTGCATTTAAAACAGTGACTAGAGTATGATGAGAGAGAGAGAGAAAGAGACATGAAATGGAGTTGAAATATTAGACAGGGACATAGCTCTTTTTGGTTCAAAATAAGTGCTATCAACATTCTCCACTGCAAGAAGAAAAGGTAAAGAACAAGGCTAGGAACAGATTTTTGTCTTACCCGTAATCACTGAGAAACTGAAATGGAAATTTAGGATATTTGGAATAACAGATATCTTAGAAACTAGAACCCCACCAAGCTGAACTTCTGACAAGTAGGATCAAATAACATTAAGTTTCAGTGTATCTTTTTTCCAAGAACAAAATGCCTAGATGCGAGAGTCCCTATGAAGCATGCCAACCTGACCATGGAGTCCAGATGCTCATATCCCACCACCTACCAGACCTTCCACCTGCTGTCCCACAGGCACTCCTAATTCAGAGTACTCAGCCTTGAATTCCTCACTCTTAACACTGCCATAATTAGCACCCCACCACATATACTCACGAATGCTGCTTGTCCTCAAGTATTCTCTACCTCACTTGTAGCTTCAATGTGGTAGTGACTCTTTTCCTGTGACAGAAAGCTAAGAATCAGCCAGATTCTTCCCTCATCCCCCACATTCAACCAGATCTACAGATTCTGTCTCTTTCCCATCTAACTCTGTCCTCTTTGCTCTGTTTCATCCTGTCTTCAACCTTCTTGACCATCTCTCACCCGAAATATGATGATAGCTTCCTAACTGGTCTCCCTCTATCCCATCTTCTCTTCTAAAGAAATCGCCTGCCCAGATGTTCACAAATATCTAAAACACCAGGGATACCCAGTCCCTCTGCTGACTAATGCCACCATCAAGATCTACAGATAAACACCGGCTCCTAAACAATGGCATAAAAACTGCCTCATAATGTTTCCTCTATTTAGATCTCCAGCCACTGATCTGTCCTACCCTCACTCTCCCGTCTTTATCTTGTAACAATAATGAATTTCTAATTATTAAAATGGCCATATTTCTGTGCCTTTTTTTGCAATGCATGTAATTTTTACTGCCTAGAATGCTCCTTCTCACCTCCTCTTGTCTACCTTGTGAACTCAGTAAAGTCTTCCACGACACACACCTCACAATGGTGCCCCACAAAGTTAATCACTGTTATGTTTATATTTATACTGTTGCCTCTAGCAGGCTGTACTGTAGGCATTTATTTGTATGACTCTCTACCACACTCAACTGACAACTCCTCAAGCTTAGGGATGGTGCCTTATTCATCTATGTATCTGCATATATGTTAGAGTGCCTGGCATATATGGTTAGAACTTCATCTGTCTTTTAATCCAATGTGAGCTGTTTACTGACCTTTGATTCTCTTCATGTTTATACATATAATATTTTTACAGAATCTATTCTGGGAATTTCTATATGCCCTGGTTACAATGCCTAATAGAAGTCAATGATGAAATACAACATATTCTTTAGCTGAAACCAAAAGAGGCCACCTTGATGGACCAAGGATTTGGAAAGGGGGCATTGAATCAAATACCAGGGTGAAAGCATTCCAGTGCTGATGGTCACGGGATAGGACAAGATCTGGCTTATTCTGGCATTGTAAAGAGGCAGGCAATTTGAGGGAATCTGGAATTCATTTGGTGTTAATGGTTTTAGGGACTGTAAATCAATCTTTTGCACTCTCTCTGGCAGATGGTGTCCTTCGTCAGGAAAAGAGGCTCTGTCATGATGAGTCAAATGTTTATTGTGTTGAGTCAGCAGTACCAGCTCTTCCACGTCAGTGCTCAACTAACTGCTAGCAACACATCATTAACAAACTGCAAAACCCACATGTCTCCTCATGACGTTCAGCATTAAACTGGAACATATTTAAAGCCAACTCTACTCAATCCAACAAGATTGGAAAAGCAGTAATCAGCTCTTTAATCACCTTTATTATGCACCATGGTTATTTAGTTAATTGATTCTTTTAATAGCCCCCAAACTTAACTTCTTCATGCCAATCTAAATGTCTCTTCTGCACCTGCTTTTCCTTTATGTAAAACTTCTCTCCTTTTCTCACTATTAACTCTAAAGAACATAGTTTTCTTTATGAGTTTACCAAACAAAGCAAAGAAACTAAAATTTACCAGTACGAAACTGCCCTTTTTGGCAAAACAGAACCCAACACTCTTGGGTACGATGCCACATTAATGACACGCAACTTCCTCACTTAATGGAACCTGACTTCTGGAAATTACCTTTGAATGAGAAGTTCTCTGCCCATGGAAAATCCAGTCCTGCAGCATGGAGAATCCAGCGTTCTATGGTTGAACAGAAAGCTGTCTTCACTAACAGATATTGTCCAACATTTACAGAATTCAATTGAACGAGATTCCCTTGTGACAATGAGGAAACTCCCAGAATGGACAGAGTACTTCATAATAGAAAACCCAACTCTGTTCTGCCAAGAACAATGGTGCAATCTCATCCCTTCAGCTGTTGCTCGGGCAGAGAGTTGTTTATTTAGCTGATTTTCTGCCCCATATGGCACAAACCACCTTTCTATTTCTTCCACTTCAGCAGAATCCTAACTTAAAATTAAATACTTGTATCCAGACAATGGAATATTATTCAGCACTAAAAACAAATCAGCTATCAAGCCATGAAAAGACACAGAGTTAACTTAAGTGCATATGACTAAGTGAAAGCAGGCAATCTGAAAAGGCTACATACTACGTGATTCCAACTATATGACATTCTAGAAAAGGCAAGACTATGGAGTAAAAAAAATTAATTGTCACGAGGGGCTGGGGGAAGAGAGGGATGAATAGGTAGGGCGTGAGGATTTTTAGGGCAGTGAAACTACTCGGTATGGTGCTATAATAGTGGATAGTGGTCATTATACATTTGTCAAAGCCTGCAGAATGTACACCACCAAGAGTGAAGACTAATGTAAACTATGAATGTAAACTATAGACTTTAGTTGATAATGATGTGTCAGTGTAGGTTCATCAGTTATAACAAATGTACCACTCTGGTGGGTAATAATATGGGAGGCTACGCATGCAAGGGGCAAGGATATAGGAAGTTCTGTACTTTCCACTCAATTTTGCTGTTAACTTAAACCTTCTCTAAAAAAAGTTAACTTTGTTAATTAAAAAATTAAATATCTTATAAAGAGGCCTTTCCATCTGCTTATACAGATGGATATCCTTTCTGTTTTATTGAGCCATTCTGAAGTCCTTCCTATATACAAAAATCTTAGACTATGTCTTTAGATTTCTATTTTCTAATTGCAATAATCTATCTCATACCTTATCCTATTTAGATTTAACAGCCTAAACTGAACTAAGAATAGTTTAGACACATAACTAGGTTGATTCCCTCCTTTATCAGAGGATGCTGGATCTCCAAAGAGAATAAACATAATGAGATTCAATTTTAATCAGTGTAATTGTTACTGCCTTGGTACTGAACTATTACATTTTATTCACAGATCTCAATTTCATGGAAAATAAATTGTAGTGGGTTGAAAATGCCTTAGAACCACATAATAGACTCTTATAGTTCACCACACACTATGCTATTGGTTGGCACAGACAACCTTACTGAGAACGTATGTGACTCTCTCAAACCCATGCACCTTTCAGATCAAGATTAAATTCATAAAGGCAAAAGGGTTTCTTCTACTCCTCTCCCTGTAACTTCCTGCAGCAATCAGCCAGCTCTCTCCTTTCTCCAACACTGAATCCTGGCCCACACTCAGTTGTATCATAAAACCTTAGACTTTTAGTAAACTATAAAATCAACCAGAACATTAAGATAAATTGTGATTGCATGCAGTGGTTAAAAAAAAAAAAAAAAAAATCTTTCAAATAGAGCTGGGTGTAAGCAAATGCAAGCCAAATTCTCAAGATTTTACAAGGGTGTGCAAGATGTCTTGATGTTGCCTGTCTCTCAGAACTACAAATGGGGACTATTCCATGAAAGATAGCAGAGAGCACTTGTGCTGGTTTTACATTTTAGGTAAAGAT
Source organism: Piliocolobus tephrosceles (assembly GCF_002776525.5). Classification (NCBI taxonomy): domain Eukaryota; kingdom Metazoa; phylum Chordata; class Mammalia; order Primates; family Cercopithecidae; genus Piliocolobus; species Piliocolobus tephrosceles. The sequence goes on along the minus strand of NC_045443.1, from coordinate 39,802,904 downwards.
TTCCTAATTATTTCTCCACTTGTCGTTTGCTTTTGTAACTTTCATTTGAGCAGGTAGGGTGGAGCCATTTGCTGTTTGGCAGTGGGTGATACAGTTCTCAGGCAATAAAACCTGGGACCTCCCTGACTGAAGTGTTTCCTCCATGTTTGTTGGCCCTCTCAGTTTTCCACTCTTAATCAGTCCCCTCTGGAGCACATCCACATACGGTTTATATTACATGATCTTTATTGTAAAAACATATGCAAAGTACTGTCCTACAATGGATTAGACCAACCCTATCTCCTCCCTACCTCTATCCACAGGGATTTTCATAGCCTGGTAATCCATAAACAAAAACAAATCTTGTTCAGAAACGGGCCCTGGTATATTAGCTGCAGGCTGAACGCTTTGGTTTGAGTAGCTGTTTTATAATATTTTTGTTTCTCTGGCACTAACCCATGTGCTTGTGAAAAGTCAACCATATCAACATTTTATCTTCATGTTGCTACTCTATCTGCTGCATCATTTGGCACCTTGGGGGAAGCCCATGCCCATTTCCATGCTGACAGGAAGCTTTCTGAGCTGGTACTGTAGGTGGTCTCACACCTGCTTCTTGAGCCAGAGTACCAGCAGCTGTTATTCTAAAGCCTCGTTTGAGTAGGCTGAATTTTGTTGATACATTTCCATTTATGAGGTAATGTTTGCAGCTTAAGGCCATGTGAATTTCTATGTACCTGACTGAAGAAATGAAAATTGCATAGCATCACCAAACAACTTTTTTTCAGATAGAATATACATACACCCACAAAATCCTCCCACATTTAAATTTAGTCACAAAACCAAAGCAAAAAAATAAAAAATAGTGCATTAAAAAACGAAGCACAACAATGTCCTTGCCTCTGCCTCATATATTTTCTTTTTTTTATTTTTATTTTTATTATACTATATTTTCAGCTTAAATATTCCCTGCAGTCAACAATCTGTGCCTGTGCCAGAGCCGTCTGTCAAAGATTTCATAAGTCCCAGGTCTTCTACCTTCTAAGAGTGGAGATACATACACATACATATACACACACACACATATATATAGGACACATACACACAGTGAGGATGGAGTAATAAGCCTCTCCAAAAGTGAAATTATTCCCCCAAAAATCAATAAATGAAAATTGTGACCATTTTGACTAATGTCTAAAGTTAGAAGCCTACTATTAGTTGAAAGTACAATCATACAGAAAATCAGACAGTGGTTTCCCAAACAAGCAGTAAAAAGTCTCTCAATGCCAGTTTTTAAAAATTCAAGCTATATAACATAAACTCCATTGTAAATTGTTTTATATGTTTGCAAGCCACCTGTGGCCTAATCAAATGTGAATAGACCGAAAACTTTCTAAATTCTAAGCACATGAAGAATATATTGCTCAAAATGTATATTTCTCCACATTCAGTGATTTTGGTTTTAATCCTGAAAAATTCTAAGGACAAAATTCCTTGGGACAGATCATAGAATATTTGTCACGGTTCAAAGACGTTTTATAACATAACATCAAATAAGTCATGAAAAGTGTTATTAAGATCGACATTTTTATTCCATCTCTCCAGGCTAAAGCACCAATTGATGGTCACCATTAAACTTTTCAGTTCATAACATCAAATCTCATATGCAGATACTGGCTATTTTATTTCTTTCCTTATATTACTGTGCATTTCTGTGAAGATTCAGCCCTTCCTTTCTTCCTTCTCCCTTTCTCCTCCTCCTCACTAGCATTACAGCACATGTACATGGGGCTTATATTTTGTATACTAATAAGAATAAAGTGAAGCATTTCATGAACACAGAAAAAAGCTAGTGAAACTACAAAGATTCACACATAGATGCCATTAGTCAAGTGCATTTGTATGGTAAATCTTTAACTTTCAGCAAAGACAGTTCATTAAGAACTTGGTTCACTACATCTTTCAGGGTTCTCTTCATCATGTTCCGCACATAAAAAGACAGAACTAAGTACTTGGAAAAGCTTTTCTTTTTCTCAGGAACAGAGATGAGCTCCTTTAGAAACAGCCTAGTACAATGGTGAAAAGCAAAGATCCTGGGGTCAGGCTGCGTGGGTTCAAAATGTGGATCCACCAATTTTGAGCTGCATGCTCTTGGACAAACTACTTTGCCTCTCTTATTATTCATTTGAAAAATGAGTTGTTTTGGGGAGGGGGTCCATGTGGAAGATACACACACACACACACACACACACATATATATATTGGAGATATAGAGCTATATATAAATGTAGATATGTACACACACATATACATACATGTACTATATACACACAAACAATATTTTCATATATAGTGTACATATATGTACACACACAAACCACTTAGAACTTACTATTTAGTGGTTAGTATTTATCTTATAGTAAGTGCTTATTTCTATTATTTGTGAACACTAAGAACCATGTGACTGCCCAGGTTCACCTTTTCATTTTGATCACCAGAAAATTTGGGTCAAATATTCAGCACAACTATAGTAACCAATAATATTTTGCAGCCTAAATAGCTATGATCTATTTGTTTTTTCCTCAGTCTACCTTTTTTTGCAAATCTACATTTTTCTTGTTCTTGACTTATTATTAAATCATATATATATATATAGATATATATATTTTTTTATACTTTAAGTTCTAGGGTACATGTGTATAATGTGCAGGTTTGTTACATATGTATACATGTGCCATGTTGGTGTGCTGCACCCATCAACTCATCAGCACCCATCAATTCATCATTTATATCAGGTATAACTCCCCAATGCAATCCCTCCCCCCTCCCCCCTCCCCATGATAGGCCCCATTGTGTGATGTTCCCCTTCCCGAGTCCAAGTGAGCTGATTGTTCAGTTCCCACCTATGAGTGAGAACATGCGGTGTTTGGTTTTCTCTTCTTGTGATAGTTTGCTAAGAATGATGGTTTCCAGCTGCATCCATGTCCCTACAAAGGACGTAAACTCATCCTTTTTTATGGCTGCATAGTATTCCATGGTGTATATGTGCCACATTTTCTTAATCCAGTCTGTCACTGATGGACATTTGGATTGATTCCAAGTCTTTGCTATTGTGAATAGTGCTGCAATAAACATACGTGTGCATGTGTCTTTGTAGTAGCATAATTTATAATCCTTTGGGTATATACCCAGTAGTGGGATGGCTGGGTCATATGGTACATCTAGTTCTAGATCCTTGAGGAATCGCCATACTGTTTTCCATAATGGTTGAACTAGTTTACAGTCCCACCAACAGTGTAAAAGTGTTCCTATTTCTCCACATCCTCTCCAACACCTGTTGTTTCCTGATTTTTTAATGATTGCCATTCTAACTGGTGTGAGATGGTATCTCATTGTGGTTTTGATTTGCATTTCTCTGATGGCCAGTGATGATGAGCATTTTTTCATGTGTCTGTTGGCTGTATGAATGTCTTCTTTTGAGAAATGTCTGTTCATATCCTTTCCCCACTTTTGGATGGGGTTGTTTGTTTTTTTCTTGTATATTTGTTTGAGTTCTTTGTAGATTCTGGAAATTAGCCCTTTGTCAGATGAGTAGATTGCAAAAATTTTCTCCCATTCTGTAGGTTGCCTGTTCACTCTGATGGTAGTTTCTTTTGCTGTGCAGAAGCTCTTTAGTTTAATGAGATCCCATTTGTCAATTTTGGCTTTTGCTGCCGTTGCTTTTGGTGTTTTAGACATGAAGTCCTTGCCCATGCCTATGCCCTGAATGGTACTACCTAGATTTTCTTCTAGGGTTTTTATGGTATTAGGTCTAACATTTAAGTCTCTAATCCATCTTGAATTAATCTTCGTATAAGGAGTAAGGAAAGGATCCAGTTTCAGCTTTCTACTTATGGCTAGCCAATTTTCCCAGCACCATTTATTAAATAGGGAATCCTTTCCCCATTTCTTGTTTTTCTCAGGTTTGTCAAAGATCAGATGGTCGTAGATGTGTGGCATTATTTCTGAGGGCTCCGTTCTGTTCCATTGGTCTATATCTCTGTTTTGGTACCAGTACCATGCTGTTTTGGTTACTGTAGCCTTGTAGTATAGTTTGAAGTCAGGTAGCGTGACGCCTCTGGCTTTGTCCTTTTGACTTAGGATTGTCTTGGCAATGCGGGCTCTTTTTTGGGTCCATATGAACTTTAAAGCAGTTTTTTCCAATTCGGTGAAGAAACTCATTGGTAGCTTGATGGGGATGGCATTGAATCTATAAATAACCTTGGGCAGTATGGCCATTTTCACGATATTGATTCTTCCTATCCATGAGCATGGTATGTTCTTCCATTTGTTTGTGTCCTCTTTGATTTCACTGAGCAGTGGTTTGTAGTTCTCCTTGAAGAGGTCCTTTACATCCCTTGTAAGTTGGATTCCTAGGTATTTTATTCTCTTTGAAGCAATTGTGAATGGAAGTTCATTCCTGATTTGGCTCTCTGCTTGTCTGTTACTGGTGTATAAGAATGCTTGCGATTTTTGCACATTAATTTTGTATCCTGAGACTTTGCTGAAGTTGCTTATCAGCTTAAGAAGATTTTGGGCTGAGACGATGGGGTTTTCGAAATATACAATCATGTCATCTGCAAACAGGGACAATTTGACTTCTTCTTTTCCTAACTGAATACCCTTGATTTCTTTCTCTTGCCTGATTGCCCTAGCCAGAACTTCCAACACTATGTTGAATAGGAGTGGTGAGAGAGGGCATCCCTGTCTTGTGCCAGTTTTCAAAGGGAATTTTTCCAGTTTTTGCCCATTCAGTATGATATTAGCTGTGGGTTTGTCATAAATAGCTCTTATTATTTTGAGGTACGTTCCATCAATACCGAATTTGTTGAGCGTTTTTAGCATGAAGGGCTGTTGAATTTTGTCAAAAGCCTTTTCTGCATCTATTGAGATAATCATGTGGTTCTTGTTTTTGATTCTGTTTATATGCTGGATTACATTTATTGATTTGCGAATGTTGAACCAGCCTTGCATCCCAGGGATGAAAATTATTTGTATACAAAGGAGGAGAAAAATATGTTAAAGTAATTCTAGAAATTATCGATAAATTTGCAGCTGCAAATTTGTAGATCTGAAAGTGCCCAAGACAAATCTGAGTACCTGGAGTGATCAAATAATTTAAAAGAAGAAATTTAGGCCCTGTATTTATGATCTGCTGTAACGAAGCATTTGTTAATCAGAAAAAAGTGGTCTGCCTAGAAAAGAGAAACTAAAAATGTTTCTTCCCATTTACAGTAAATCAGAGGCACTCACTTTATCTATCACGAGAGTGATGCTCTGAAAACCTAATAAACATGGAAAACATGGGTTGGGCAACTGAGCTTTTAAAATTAGAAAGCTGGGAACAGATTATGGGACATTGTTCACATGAAGTCAGAAAGATAAAAAAGATGTCAGGTTTGAAGCTTTTTTTTTATTCTTAGAACCATGTCTTCACAATCCACAAAATTTTAGAATGTTAAAAAATGTATCACAAAGACATTGGTCATCTCAGATAACTATTAATATAATAAGAACCAATCAGGCCGGGCGCGGTGGCTCAAGCCTGTAATCCCAGCACTTTGGGAGGCTGAGACGGGCGGATCACAAGGTCAGGAGATCGAGACCATCCTGGCTAATACGGTGAAACCCCGTCTCTACTAAAGAATACAAAAAACTAGCCGGGAAGAGGCGGGCGCCTGTAGTCCCAGCTACTTGGGAGGCGAAGGCAGGAGAATGGCATAAACCTGGGAGATGGAGCTTGCAGTGAGCTGAGATCCAGCCACCGCACTCCAGCCTGGGCGACAGAGCCAGACTCCGTCTCAAAAAAAAAAAAAAAAAAAAAAAGAACCAATCAATCTCCAAAATTATCGCACTGGAAACCATTTTCTCAATGGTTGGGTGGCGTGCTCACTGGGAGAGCTGAGAGGTATGCTTCACAAATACAGAGCAGTAACTTTGTTTTAGGATGACAAAAATCCTGGATATCTTTTCTGAGACACATTTGGCAAGGTTTAGGGGTATATCACTAGGTACATTGCCAGTATAAGGGACACCATACAGTCCGATGCCATAAGCTTCATTTTCCCCAGCTGCCTCCCACCTGTGCTCCTGGTTGGGGCCCTGACATCTTTGCCAAGGAACTTAGTTACCATCGTCATTGAAAACATTGAATTCACGTTGCAGATGCTGATGAGCATAGGCCAGCCAGGAAACACTATCTTCTTCGGGGTTGCAGGTGACATGAAAAACACAGAAGCCCTTAATGGATTAATGAGCTCTACGTCCATGCAAACAACTATCCCCACAGTTCTATGTTCAGAAGAGCTTTTGCATCTTGCCTCAACCCATTATGCAGAGTAGGTGATAAATAATTTCCTCAAAAACAGGCATGCCACATGGAAGCAAATTGGGTTGTACGCTCAGATGAAGACAACTTTTGCAGGAAATCTCCACATTTGGAAGTTAACGATTATGAGGAAAATTTTACTTCTGTAACATGAGCAGAGTGGTCTCTATTCAAGCCTAAATATATCCCTAATATCCCTACTTAGTCCTAGACACCCTTACACTACACGTTTTCTAACAATTAAAGGTTCATTTGGGTTACGTTTTGTAAAACGTAACCTGAGATTAGCTAAACCTCTTTCAACAAGAAGATTCTTGGTGACCTATGCAAGAGTAGTTTCAGTAAGGGTGTAAGGGAAATCAGGCAAAAAAAAGCTTGAAGGGAAATTAATGGTGAAAAGAGGAGACTTCAAGAATAGAAAGGTTTTTGGGGGTGTTTATTTTAGACATTTGGCTGCAAAGGGGGAGATGTTAATTCAAGGGTGACTTCCTCAAGCAATTACCAAATGAGAGCCCACGAGGTCAGCCAGAGAGTGTGTTGCACATATGAGAGAAAATCTCAGTATGCAGGTCTCCCCACTGAACCCTCAGAGAACTCAAATTTGCCCCATTTTAGAGTGCCATATATAGGCACCTGCTAAGCAGGTAGGTAGATCTCAATAGCATCTCCATAGGATAATCACCTTTTTCCTTTAACCTTCCATAAAAGGGTAATTTTCAGAGGGAGATCCCTGCTGAACTGAAAAGATATGTGGCCCAGGGCCCAGGTGAAAGAGATTAATTGTAATTGGAAGAAGAATTTTGATGATAGGGAAGATAGAGGGTGAAGTTGTTTGCTGAGAGTCCCTCTGCCTGGTGGTCTCTGTGGTATAGAACTTCATGTATGCAAAAAATAAATAAATAAATAAGGAGGCACCTTGAGGGGTAGGAAGTTGGGGTGAATGGCCAAGATCAGAAATAACAATTGTAGAAAATGGGAAACAGAGAGAACAGTTCCCAGAATTAGACTACATGGTTTCACACAAACACACTGCATGTTTTGAAGAAAGTTATTTAGTTTTTAAGCCTCAGTTTCTTTGTTTGTAATAAAATCTTAAGCAATCTACATCATAGGAGGAATAAATGAGATAATATGTGCATAGAATTTAGAACCATGCCTGGCACAGGGCTTTCTAGCTCAAAAATTCTAGCCATGATAAGACACTACCTGGAAATAGAAGGAGCATTTTCTGGAAGTGTAGGAGGCCCTGCTAAACCATCACCTGGCTCACTTAGCACCTATACCTTTTGTTAATTTTCTCCATTACACTTATCACCCAGGAGAACACTAATACTTATATATATATATATATATATATAGTTCCCATTCTACCCACTAGAATGTATGCTCTATGAATAAAAGGATTTTTGTCTGTTTTGTTCATTAATTCATGCCCAGCTCTTAGAAGAATTTCTGGCACAGAACAGATTCTGAAAAAATACTCTTTTGAAGGAGCTGAATAAATTCAGCTGAATAAAGGAGCTGAATAAATTAATGACAGGAGGTGGGTGCTCTCTAGACTTGTAACTCCTTGAGGGCAAACACTGAGTCCTTTACTTCTCTATTCTCCACATCTGGAGAAGTGTGAATGCACAAAACAGACAGTAAGGTTTGAGAGTTACAATAGACACACAGACAAAGTGACTGGACTTCTCTGAGCCCAGGCCTTCTCATCAGTAAGTACTGGGATTAATGATCTCGACCTCTCAAAGTGGATTTGAGGAGTAAAAGAGAAAACAGGTAAAGCACCAGCACAGTGTCTAGCACATGGTAGATGCCTCAGTGGTTATTGGTTGCTTGGTCTTCCAGATCCATTCTCAGGCCGTCTCTGTCTTGCTGTGTGCCCTGGAGAATGGCCTCAGTGGACTGCAAACCTGGGATCCTTTTCCCTCTGGTTAAGCCAGCAGGCTTGAGGTGGGAGAAGAGAAAGGAGGGGCTATTTATTCCCCAAATCCATACTGTCCGTTTCTCCTCACCTCTCCACCCCCAGTTCTTTTTCTGCCCAGCCTTGGTTTATCAGCAGCTACATTCTGCTTCTGTCCTGTCACACCTATTACAAGGCCACAGCTCTCACTGGCTCCCAGTAATAACTCCCTCCCTTAATTACAGTAACCAGTTTGTCCAGGGCTTTCTCAATTTTAGTACTAAAGTCTCATGTCTCAGAAAACCTCTTAGGTCCAGGAAAACAGGGATGCATGGTCACCCTATTTCCCTTGTCTCTTCAGTCCTAATGCAAAATTCTAACCACTAACCTATGTAGGCCTGTGTCAGGTTATTTTCTAAAGTGATGGGATCATGAATAATTTTTACTTTATACTTTTTAGTATTTTTTCAAATTAGATACATGTATACATACATACATAAATTGGAGCAGGGCTCTGGAAGATGGAAATCTTGTGTTCTAGGCTGAACTGCAATTATATGACCTTGCGCAAGTTACTTAACATTTCTGGTTCTCTGCTAAGTCACTTGTGAACTGGTTTATCACACCTGTTGAATTCTTTATGTTACCTCCTTCTAGAGAAACACTAGACCATATCAATGCCTTCAGGTCTCTCAAGACATGAGCTGAGTAAATATCTTGAAGGAGTAATAATTTTCCCATTGGTTGTTTGACCTCTTAGTTTGACTTCTAGCACATTATTACCTGAAACTTTTCTGATTCAAGGCATCAATAATCTCCTTACTGATTGTCTAACCCAATTGTATATCCAGTTGTTTCCCTGACATTTGCTATGACCTACAGTAGTGGTTTGAATTGTGTCCCACAAAAAGACATATCCAAGTCCTAACCCCTAGCACCTGTTTACATAACCTCATTTGGAAATAGTGTCTTTGCAGATACAATTAAGGATCTTAACATGAAATCATCCTACATTCAGGATGGGCTCTAAGTCCAATGACTGATTTCCTTATAAGGAAAACAAGAGGGAGATTTGAGACAAAGACAAAGAGAAGCAGCTCATGTAAAGATGGAGGCAGAGGTTGGAGGTGCTCAACCACAAGCCAAGGAATACCAGAAGCCACCAAAAGCTGAAGAGGCAAGGGAAAATTCTCCCCTAGAGCCTTTGGAGAGAATATGGCTTTGCTGGCACTGTGATTAAGGATTTCTAGCATCCAAAACTGTAGAAGAATGCATTTCTGTTGTTTTAAGCCACCTGTTTGTGGTGATTTGTTGGTAGCCCTGGAAGGCAAATATATCTGCTCTCTCTTGGTTTTCAAGAGAGTCTTCTTTTTTTGTTTCTCTCCTATCCTTCTGTATATAAACAGTCATTCTTTCTCAGGACACTTCACTGACACATTATCTTTTGTGCCCTATAATGACCTGTTTCTGCAAAGCTTCAATCATGGCCCTCTTCTAAGGTTTGTGCCATAGACAGCTTTCCTCAACTGAGTGGTTTCCCACAGTGAAATCAAACCCCCTAATGGGTGATAATTCCCAGTACTCTATCTTCTACAATAACCCAAGCACCTCTTCTTGGATATGCTACAGTCAATTCAAACCAAATATGCCCAAACTCAAACTAATGATCTTCTCCCACAAACTTATTCTTTCTCCCTATTTCCTAATTCAGTCAATGACATCATCATCTATCTAATCTTCCAAGCTTTGAAGAAATGATTCTCATCACATGAACTAGTCATTTCTGTCTCAGAAAGATTTCTTGAGCCCTCCTCACTTGTCCATCCACAAAGTCACTAAGATCACAACTGCCACTGATTCAGGTCACAGGTACTGTAACAGCTCCCTGGGACAAACATATCTCAATTTTTGTCCATTCTCAACATTGCCTTCAAAGTTATCATCCTGAAAAGTCAAAATCATCTTCTTCCCACTGTTTGACTTCAAAGTTTCCTCTGTATCCCTATTGCCCAAAGCAGTGAATCTCAACCAGTTTCTGCCACGCTTAGAATAGATGTATATGCACTAATGGATCACGTTCTACACAATTCACTGAATGTTTGCCATAACCCCGCCTTTTCCTTTTCCACTGAAGAAACACATTACAATAAAAGTGAAGGAAGACTTATGCATCAAAATAACTTCAAGTGTTCTCTAGTTGAGAGTAAAATTAATCGTTTTAGAAAACATCAGCATTTTAGTATTCATAATAAATTACTTGCAATATATCTCCTGGGCACACTGCACTGTGCAATAAAAGTTAAGGACAAATAGCCTAGAGAAAAGTCCAATTCTCCTCAGTATACAATACAATGTCTTCACAATTTTACTGAATTTTTTTTTTTTTTTTTTTTTTTGAGACACAGTCTTGCTTTATAGCACAGCTAGAGTGCAGTCAGTGGCACAATCTCAGCTCACTGCAACCTCTGCCTCCAGAGCTCGAGTGATCCTCCCACCTCAGCCTCCCCAAGTAGCTGGGACCACAGGCATACGCTTCCATGCTGGCTAATTTTTTTCTTTTTGAGAGAGTCTCACTCTGTCGCCCAGGCTGGAGTGCAGTGGCACAATCTCGGCTCACTGCAGCCTTAGTCTCCTGGGTTCAAGCGATTCTTCTGCCTCAGCCTCTTGAGTAGCTAGGATTACAGGTACATGCCACTACGCCCAGCTAATTTTTATATTTTTAGTAGAGATGGGGTCTCACCATGTTGGCCAGACTGGTCTCAAACTCCTGACCTCAAATGATCTGCCTGCCTCAGCCTCCCAAAGTTCTGGGATTACAAGCAGAGCCACCATGCCTGACCACACCAGCTAATTTTTAATGTGTGTGTGTGGTTTTTTGTTTGTTTGTTTGTTTGTTTTTTGTTTTCATAGAGATGGGGCTTCGTCATGTTGCCCAGGCTGGTCTTGAACTTCTGGACTCAAATGATACTCCTGCCTTGGCCTCCCAAAATGCTGGGATTACAGGCATGAGCCATCACACCCAGCCTACTGCAATTTTTAATTTTCTCTTATTCTCCGTATCACATCCTGTACTCCCGTGACACTGAACTACACAGCATTTCGTGAAGACATCTGCTTATTAACTTTGAATTTCCCATTATGTCCCTTCCGCCTGTATTGTCCTTCACACCTTTGTGCAACTGGCAAGCTGTTCTGTCAAGACCCTAAATAGCACCTTCTCTGGGACACTTTCCCTGAAACTTAGACACAGTTGCTCCTTGCTCCTTCTGGTATAGTATTTTATGTATACATATAATAATTTCCTGGGGCTCCTGTAGCAAATTAAAACAACAGAGATTAATACTTTCACAGTTCCAGAGGCTAGGAGTTCAAAATCAAGGGGGTGGTAGGGTTGGTTCCTCCTGGAGGCTCTGAGGGAGAATATTCCCTGCCAATTCCTAGCTTCTTGTGACCTCTGGCCACCTTAGCATTTCTTGGCTTAGGGCTGCATAATTCCAGTCTCTTCCCCCGATCATCACATAACCTTCTCTGTGTGTCTCTGTGTCTCAAATTTTCCTTTCCTTTCTTATATAAGGATAAAGATTTAGGACCTATTCTAAATCCAGGATGATCTCATCATGAGACCCCTCATTACATCTACAAATATCCTATTTCTAAATAGGTTTATATTTATGGGTACTTGGGGTTATGGCTTGGACATGTCTTTGTTTGGGACACAGTTCAGCCGAGCACAGTATCTGTGTCAGACCTTATCATCGTAATGTTTTCACATGTATACCTCCTTCACCAGAGTGGGGGCTCCTTGAGGGCAAGAACTATCTCCTACTCTTTTTTCTTCGCTAATTGCTACAGCTTGTCATAGCACTCAGCATCTACTAAATATTAAATAAATGTTAGTGAAGAAGAAGGGATAAAGCAGATGGATCATAAATGAAATTGTCTCTTTTCCTCTGATGCAGCTTCTCTCCACTTCCAAGAATCTTCCATGCACAATACCCTTAACGAGAACACTACCAACAACCAGTCCCAAAGGGCCACCAAAGTGACACTGAAGGTTTTCCTGTCTTTTCACAGAGCGGCAGATTTGAAAGCATTTGGAAGTCTTCAGTTCCTGTCTTGAGTCACTCTGTACAGTTAGGTTGATGTAGCATCTGATAAACTAGACTGAGGGGAATCCATCCTGCTTTTAAAGGCTAATAGAGAAATGCTTTTTAAAATGTCCCTTTGTGATGCCATTCCCTTTGTCACTTCGTTTTTTTTAAACGCCCAATTTCTCCTTACACATAATGTTGCATGTCCCAGGCTTTCATCCCTCTGCCAACATAGAGGCTCACATTTTGAGACCTTAGGAAATCCTTTCCAATTGCTTCCCTCCTCTTGGAAACCGAACACAGCTCAAGAGGGAGATAATCTAGAGTTCTTGGCCTGAGACAGACCACTGAGATTTCCAAAGCTCCATCTGAGTAGCTCTAAAGTTCAAAGATAAGCACAGCACTAACTTTTAGAAAAAGAGTCATGGATCACCCAATTAATTACTTCAAAAATTTCCACTTACAACTGGATAACTAATAATTATTCATTTCTTTTCCTCTTAACCCTGGACTTTTAGGCTGTCTATAAAGCCAAAACTATTATATCTTGCTGTTTCAAGATTAAGTTTCATTTTAGTTCCAGAAAGAAGTCAAAACAAAAAGGAGAGGGGAAAAGGGAAACACCTCTAAGCCATGCATAGTTAAGGATTTGGTTTCAGATCAATGTTAAAAAGCAGGGATAATTAGAAACATCATATGATTTGTGTACAACACAAGAGCTGCATTGCTAACTAAAACCATAACTGACCTAATTTTACTGAATGTTCCAATGAAAATGACAGACATGCAAGAAAGAAATATAATACAAGCAGTGGATGATCCATATTTTCCCCTTGAGTTTCAAACACATTCCTCAGACGATGTACAATGCTGACATGTTACTGACAACAGTACAGGCCTTCAGATGGCCAGCAAAAGAGTGTCTGCACATCAGAAAACCCACAAGATTATAGCCACTTTGCCCCTACAAGTCTATACTTTTTTTCAAATTAAACCTCAGTGTATTCAGAGAATGGAACAGAAAGCTAATTTAAAAATTCAGTCCATCACAAAATCCTTCTTTTTCATTGAATATGCTAACAAATGTAAAGATCCTATCATGGGAATTTATTTTTCTCTTTCAATATAAGACAATATTAACTAAATCTCTACCCGTCCCTAAATGGTTCACAGGTCCCTAACTTCACACTGAGGGATACCCACACAACACAGAAAGTAACACCCCAAAGTCTAATCTCTCTTTCAGATAGTTGCTCATTCTTTATTGCAGCTATTCCTCCATGTAAACATTCTTATGAAAAGGGCACATTTTGTAAGTTATCTCAGATCATCTGGCAGGATTGAAGCTATAAACTGGCATTTTATTTAACTTGCTCTACTTGGAAATCCTTCACATCAGTTCTGCTTTTACAAAAGGAGTCAGGCTGTGCTGTTTTCTCCTACGTATTCTATACTGAATCCTGGTAAGCAAATGCTTATGGAGTCCACCCAATAAAGTGTCAGAATATAATGTCAACAACAGCAAGATTGAGAGGATCCAGGGAAAATTCTTGTCCATAAAAAATGAGGGTGAGAGCACCAGCAAATTGGAAAGTTCAGCCTCCGCAACATCTTATCTCCATCTAGTCTGTGCGGCATTATCTAATGCGGCTTATCTGTCTCCCTCCTTTCAAGTAAGGACCTGCCCTGCATTCTTGATTCCCATAGCTTTAGCAGTAAAAGATAGAAGAATATACTCGCCACAGAGGTGACTGAGTTCACTATTGTTTAGCAATTGACTCATTTATTAAAGAGATGTTGTCTCACACCAACAGCAGATAACAATATTAGCTCCCTGTGAACCTGTTGAGGTATTGTCTGTTCAAGATTCAAGTAAAGATAGGCCAGTCCCTTGGCCAAACACCCAGTTGTTACCATTGCTGACATTCTCAGGATGGAGGAGGTAGGCCTTGCCATCTGGATTTCAGAGGACTGCTGAGACTTATTACCTTTTCACTGGAAAGCAATTCTGTTTCTACATGAATAGGGCCTTGTATTTGACTCTCTAAAAATTGTCCTGCAGGCCATTTACTCATTCAATGAACATTTATTGAGCATGAGACACTATGCCAGATGCTGGGAAGCATTGTGGTGAATAGAAACTCTCCCTTGCACAGTGTAGTGTGGGAGAAAGATCTGTAAGCAGATAGTTATAATCTAGAATGAAAGTGGTGGAATAAACACAGTGCACTGCTGTGGAAAGAGCCAGGCAGAACTGGGTCCAGAATCCAGCTCCACAGCTCACTGTTGTGTAACCTTCAATAATTATGAGTCCCAACTTCCTGATCAATATAATGAGAACATCTTTATAGATGTGTTTTGAGAAATCAGTGAGGAAATATATGCAGAAAAGCAAGTGCTATGCCTGAGATGTAGGAGATATTTAACAAAAGGAAGCCACTGCTGCTGCTTTGGACATAGGGACTTTGGAGAAAATAAGACAAAAAAAATCATTCTACCCCCAAAACAGACCAATTACTGCTTGGGGGAAGTAATATGTGAACAAGGTCTTAAAGGATATTGTTTCAGATATTTATTTCTGTGTGACAAACAAAACTTACAGCCTTAAAACACTCAGCTTATTTTGCTTCTGATGTGTTGGTCAGGAATTCAGGAAGGGCTCCGATGGGTGGTTCACCTCTGATCCACACAGTATCCATTGAGACAGTCGAGGCTGAAGGATCCACTTCCAAGAAGGTCCCTCAGTTGCCTGTCCAGTATCTCAGTGTTCCTCGGACTCTCCTTCTCTTCACACAGCATCTCATTCTCCAGGGCTTCTCCACGTGGCTTGGGCTTCACACCAGCATGGCAGTCTCAGGGTAGTCAGATCAATTCACGGCAGCTGGCTTCCTCCAGTGCATGCTTTCCAAGTGGTAGGAAGGGGTAGCTGCAAGTCTCTGAGGCTTGGGCTTGTCCTGTTCTATTGGTTAAGCAGTCACAGAGCCTAGCCAGATTTGGCGTGAAGGAATACAGACCCCATCTCTCAATGAAAGGGGTAGCAAAGATTTGCAGCCATCTTTAATCTATCACAGATGTGCGGGAAATCCTTAGAGAACTGGAGAGAAGCATTTCCAGCTAGAGAGAACAGACTGTGTGGACAGAGGCTACAGGTGGACCCAGTTTGGACTATAAGGCACATAGTTGGAGGCAGGGTTGAGTGGGCTAGTGCCTGTTGCTCAACTTCTTAAATACTTTTTATGTTGCACCTGTGCAGGAACTACAGGGCCTCATCACTACCTTGAAAGTAAGAAAATTGACCCTCTAATTTGGCATTTCTCATCCTGGTGTTGTCATATCTTGTGATGATGGAAAAAGTCTAGTGCTTAGTGATTATTAAGCAAGCTCCTCTACAACCACTCTCTCTCATTCTTCTGTCCTTACAACCAAATCTTTTTTGACTCCTTATTGAACCCTGAACCACATTTACTACAGTATTTAACATCGTATACATTTTTACCCTGATTCCCCCACTCAACTATAAGCACCTAAGGTTGGACCTGCATTTCCCATCTCCTGCCCCTAGCTCCATGTCTGGCCCATGCTGAGCTGGGAGCGGTTTTAGTTCTGGGAAAGCATAATAAATATGGTTTAATTTATGTCCTCGAGGGACTTCTCTTGTTGAAGGGCAGTGAAATAAAGACAAACCACCACAATGTACTGTAGCAAACACAGAGCTAAAGGAGACATAGAGCCATGAAGGAGATGTGCCTAAGCTAGCAGGTGGACCTATTTGGGACTTTATTGGACTCCAGGTGGTTTTATAAGAGATAAACACACACACACACACACACAGTGAAAAAGTGGTTAGGATACAAATTTAAAAGAGATAAAATTCTCTGAGCAGCTTTTTAGGGAAAGGCATATGTTCTAGGGGTGTGATTATATGTTAACCATATAAATGATATAACTAAACCTTGGTTGGTTGTTGATTCTGGTAAACTTTTGCATTAGCTGACCTTAAAGGTGAACTGTGGATGACCAGACACCTCTGCCTGTCTTCTCTACTGTCCCTCTGACCTACTGTTCCCTCATTTTAACTATTACTCAAGTTAACTAATGAATTTCAGACTAAGCTTGGCATTCTCAACCAGTAAAATTCACCCCCTTGCTTTTCAGCCCACACCCAGATTTTCCTCTTGGTGTGAGATCATTCAGAGTGTATCATGGGGAAAGTTATCCGAAGCAGAGGGAGGAACAAGAGCCAGGCTGCCTGCCATGAGGAGCCAGCCCTCAGGTCTGCCCACACTTTCTCCATTTTTTGGTTTTTCTTCCCCCACTGTTTTGCTGCTTTTTCCCCTGTCATCTGTTTCAAAGAACCCTCATAAATAAGCATTAAAAGTCAGCTTAATTAGCTCTTTACAATGTTTATGTAATTTAAAGGGAACTCAAAGAACATCTCACTCAACATCTTACTTTGCAGAATAAGAGTTGAGCCTCAAATATATTCAATATTTTCCCCAATGTCACAGAATCAGGGTTTTTGCACCCACTAAAACAAGTTGCCTTTCCTAGCATGTCCGAGAAGTCAAGAGAAGAAAATCTGTAGTCTTAGCTATGAAGTGCTGTGAGCAAGAATCACAGGAGTGCTACTTTTTAAAAACATAACCTGTTCCACCTATGAGATTACAGATGGCCTAAGAATATCTTAGATTTACCCAGATTCAAGGCAATAGACCTTCCAAAACAGGTAAAGTATTCTAAATCAATTCAGGGAATAAAGCCAGACATGCCTACTCCCTAAAGAAAAAATACATACATACAAGCATCTTTTCTAAATAAAAAGAATATTCATCAATTAATTTGAATATGAAAATAGGTTTTTAATAAAAATTTGCTGCCGGGCATGGTGGCTCACGCCTGTAATCCCAGCACTTTGGGAGGCCAAGGCAGGCAGATCACAAGGTCAGGAGATCAAGACCACGGTGAAACCCCGTCTCTACTAAAAATACAAAAAATTAGCCAGGCGAGGTGGCGGGCGCCTGTAGTCCCAGCTACTTGGGAGGCTGAGGCAGGAGAATGGCGTGAACCGGGGAGGCAGAGCTTGCAGTGAGCCGAGATCGCGCCACTGCACTCCAGCCCCGGGGACAGAGCGAGACTCCGTCTCAAAAAAAAAAAAAAAATTGCTCTAAGAATAAGGCAAACTTGTGTGGTTTCCTTCAAGGGTCAAATTCTTACCTTCCATAGAGAGGTAATGGTCATGTTGCTTAAAATTTTGTGAGTATAAAATGATGGGTAAATCCTGAATGATACAAATAGTGCTTTATTAACACACAAGTGACATAGTTGAACTGCTATAGAATAGCCTCTTCTTTAACCAGCAGAAAGGAAATTGGTTTATATAATAGCAATTATATAATTAGGAGGAACTACAATACGTTTGACTATTTTGCCTCAATAACTATGCTATGATAGAAACAAAATACTATTTATGTTATCCTCTCATTGAAGCCAATAAAAATTATAAGGCAGCTGATTTTATTTAAAGATGTCTATATATTACAGATTCCTTTTAGATTTAGCTACCACAAAAAAATAACTTTTTGGCTTCAAATATGGATGGCTGGATAATTTAATAGCATACTATCTCAGCCAAATCAAATCAAAACATAGTGAACTTCTATCTTCTACCCAAGTGATTTTTCTTTAACTGTTTTTCTCCAAGCGTTCTTGATACATTCGGACTCGCTGGTTGTCTGACTTCTTGTTAGTAACTGCAGACATCCAAAATGACACTGTGCAGAGCATTTAAGAGTCAGTCTTGCAGATAAGTGTAAGACTCCGCTGGATAATGAACCAAAGCACAGCTGGTTAGGAGCACCAAATGACGGAGCTCAGGGCGCCGGGGAGGAGGGTAAAAAAAGAAAAAAAGAAGTTGTTTATTTATCAGAGTCTATAGCTCATCTAGACAGGCTGAAGTAAATTCCCACTTGCTGAGAGCAGAGGAAAAAGCATTATTTGACAAGGAGGCCTCTTTCTGCTAACGTACAAACAGGCCCATACACAGGGGCAACGCCCAAGTACAGAGTTCTAACACTTCTGTTGGGTCAAGGTTGACTGAGACTCTTGGTTGGACAGTTTTCTGATATGTAACAAGCATCAAGATGAAACAAGCTCCACAGGATATTCCACCTGGGAGTCTGCTTTTCAGACAGCCAAATCATGGATGAAAACAAGTGAAACATAAAAAATAAATGACTAATCCAGAGGAAAAAAGTAATAATATTGCTAAACACAAAGGAAGGTAAATCCACGGGCCACTTAGCTGGAATTTTGAAGTTCCTGAATAGGGTACATGTTTTCTTTTTTGTTTGTTTCCCTTAAGAGGTCATTAAAATATCTAGCTCAAACTTATGATATTGTCTCATCAATTTCCTCTTTGTTTACAGTACATTGTTTTCCTAGGTTTTACTTTCTTCTGTATCTTCACAATGTTAAGATGAATGCCTGCCTCTTTTTTAATTTGATAGTTTATAATAAGAATATGAGTTGCCTGAGGACATGAAACAAATACATTACCTTTGTATCATCCAAGATGCCTTACCTAGTGCTGAGTGTTTAATTGTCTATTTCCTATATTCACATGTCTCATTCCCAGGAAATAATGAAGTACCTTACCTTAAAAAATACTTTATATGTTATCACTCCAAGATAATATTCATACATTAGTGTTTTTAATTCAAAGGAGTGAGTAAAGGAAAATGTATAGTTCAACAGCTGGTTGAAGACAGGAGTTGAGCATGGAGATATTTTGGAGCATAGAGCATTTGGGTAAACCTTCCACCCAGAAGAGAGGTTTTTGCCACCTCCATGGCACCTAATGTTAGACCTGGCTCTGTCGCTGTAGGGACAGCAAGATGGTGTATTTTATGTAGGTCATATGCTTGACAGTTTTTTTTTTTTTAATTGCATAATGTCATTTCATACCAAACGATACAATAGAAAGTCTGAAAACCATAATTCTAAATAATGTTTAGTCAATGAGTCGATACATTAAAATAGAAGTCATTTCTCAATAATAAAAAGGAACACTCAGAAAAGGAATCCTGTTTTCTCTCTAAGTAAAAGCATTTTCAAGTCAATCTGAGTTTATACATTATTCTATCCCAGTGAAACAATACTAGATTGATGATGTATTGAGACTTTTCTTCTTCCAGGGTAACAATCATTTGAGGATGTAAAATAACTGTTTTGGTTAATGGGACATTGTTGTATATGATCCTATATTTAATTTCACATTGTTGCTGTCTTCTAAATGTCAGGTGGTTTTGAACATAAAAAGACATTGAAATGCTAAATAGTTGGCAAGTGTATATTGCTTCCTCAATAATACTAGCTTCTTTACTTGTTCTTGATGCATTATATTTGGTTGAATTATTTTAAAATACTATGTAACTGTTCATAACGTCTTTTTGCCCCTTTTCCTTTTCCTAAAGACAGATGTATCTGGCTATATCTAGTGTAGACTATAGCTAGATATTTTGTAGTCAAGTTAAAGTTAACACCAACTTATGATATTTGGTGACAAAAACAAAAAAAAAAAAACAGACTTTTAAAAGCCACTGAGGTTCCCCAGAATTTTATTTCTATGCCATGAAGTATTTATTAGCACTAAGGAGTAACTAGAAAAACTAGCACTTTTGCTATAACTTTCTTTCCTTATTCCTGGCTCATTTCTAATAAAAGTGTTAGAAGCAGAGAAATGACAAAAATAAAAGACTAGAAGAAATGAGGAAGAAACAGCTAACATGGATAATTTACAACCAGTTCCTGACTCAACTCAGGAAAGTTATGTCAAAGAGGTAAGTTTATTGGAGTCTTAATAGTCTTTACAGTCTCCGTTTTCAAATGTTACCTGGCACAGGAAAAAAAAAAAAAAAGTTCACTGATTGTTTAATTAATGACTCCATGATCTGTTAATCTATAATTTATCTCTTACAATATTTCTTTTATCAAAAGTCTCTTTCCCAACACTGGATTTTTTTCAGTATGTCTCCTATTTATAGCTTATTCCTTCTCCTTCACAAATTAATTATTATCTAGCCATGGGGCCCTCTTGTCTATTCACTCAATGCTCTCTCTAGGAGCTTTGGACGCTATCCACAGTGTTAGTTACCTGCATACAGATGACTCACAAATGCATGTCTCTAGACCAGACGTCTCCCTGAGTTCTAGCCGTACATCTAATAGTTTACACTTGACCTCTCCGATTGGACATATAAAGAATCCATAATCTTAATGGTCCCACCTCACCCCAACCAAATATGGTTTTCTTCCAGTGTTCCCTATCTCAATAAGTGACACTACCACCTACACATTATCCTTGGCAACTTCTACACCTTCCCCTTATCTTGAAACCACTATCTTTTCACTCTTCTCTGGTATCACCTACTTCAAGATGCCATCATCTCTCACCCCTAGTATTATTTTGCCTTCACTATATCCACTGACATACTAAGAAAAGTCAAGTTAAAATGGGGCTATGCCCTACAAGTTCAAGGCCATTGCAATTACTCAATATCCCAGGACATCAGGGTAAGAAAACATTTTCGATTTGTATAGCTTCCAACCATTTACACCTATACCTTAGACCAACATACACATATACACATACACATGCTATTCACATCACAGCATAGTTGCCACCTATAGCAAGTTCAGTATTGTTTACTATTTATCTTTCTGCTCTTCTCATCCACCTAGCCTTTCAAACTTCCCAGTACAAATTTTAATCACAAGGTCAAGATCTACAGCTCTCTTATTTTATTGGGATATTTATTCAGCACTTGCTCAAGGTGAATGCCGATGACTGCCAAAGTCAAGACCTGAATAGATTTAGTTATAGATAGTGAGGTATAGATTTCACATCTTTATTTTTGCCACCTCTTCAGAACAGGCCTAAAACAATGACATTCATCAGGTTGATTTATATGTTGCAGTACTTTAGAAGGCAAACTGGTGTAATGGACTTATGGGCTGTGAAAAACCAGGGTCTAAGCCCAGATCCCCCACTTACTAGCTGGGTAATGTCAGGCAAACTACTTACCCTAAGAGGACTGTTGGGAGTTTTGAATCTGAAAATACAGAATGACAAGAAGGACAGTGCTGTGATTTCAGATTTCAGAGGACTGGCTTTGGAGTCAGAAAAACCTGACTTCAAGGTTAAGTCTATCACTTACAAGATCTTAGGACAATTTCTTAACCTTCTCTGGACCCCAATTTCCTCATGTGTAAAATGGAGATAATTCTACCTATCCCACAGGGTTGTATTAAAGATCAAATTAATTCAGGGACAAGTGCTTGGCACAGCAACTGGCAGTAGGTGGGATACAGTGGCACTCATGATGGGGAAAAGAAACTAGGAGAAAATGAGACACATGCCATGCAGTCCTTGGCCAGAGAAAAGTGAGAGGGATGCTGAGTGAGCTGTTGCCAGCCGAATCGAAAAGCAGAGAGAGAAGAGAATAAGGAAACCAGGAAACAGAGTGACCTGCAGCCAGAAATCTATCACCAGTCAGTAAAAAGTGAGAAGAGATAATGAAGAAAACACCCAAAGTAAAGGAAATGAGAGACTACACAGTCCCAAAGAGAATACTGGAGACAAGGACTTCCTGATGATTTTCAGTTCCTGTGGAGCCATCTATAATTCATAGTGTGTGATTTCTCACAACAACAAAAAATGTTTTCAGGTAACTTTATAGTGGAAAAAACTAACAAATCCTACCTCAGCCAGGTGACCAAGGTCAACATCAACAGTGATAAGTCTTGTTTATTGTAGGTGGGTAACTTGGATATCATGTGATGACAGTGGCACTTTACCTCTGTGGTCCTCCTCCCAAAAACACAGAACCCCAGTCCAATTATAAGTAAAACATCAGACAAACCTCAACTGAGGGACATTCTACAAACATTTGACCTGTACTCCTCAACACTGTCAAGGTCATCAAAAACAAGGAAATCTGAGACACTATCACAACCAAGAGAGGCCCAAGAAGACATGCTAGGTTCAATGTGGCATCTTTGCTAGGATCCTGTATGGAAAAAGGACTTAAGATAAAAACCAAGGAAATCTGATCAGACTATGGACTTTAAGAATGTATGAATATTAGTTTATTAATTATAAAAATAAGCTATGCTAATTTAATATGTTAACAACGGCCAACACTGGGTGTTCTTTGTACTATTTTTAAAATGTTTCTCAAAATCTAAAATAAAAATATTCAAAAAATGTTTTTTCTTTGAGCTAGACTTAGACAAGATCTGACCATACAACCAAACAATATCCCTGGCTAGACCAGGTTGAAGCCTGGCTCTGGCACTAACTGGCTGTGTGACCTTAAGCAGGTTACTTGCAATCTTAGAGCTTCTTGACTCATCTGTAACATGGAGAGAACACATTATAAGATTTACCGAAAGGATTGAATGGCTCAATGCATGAACAGAATAAGCACTCATTCAGAATAATAACTGTTACCATTTTTACTACTACTATTATTATTCAAAGGCTCATTGCCCAGTTATATGGTAATACTCAACAAATATTTCCTTTGTCCATTCCTCCTGAGTATTGATTCTTTATGACACATACATACACTACCTAGAATATCAATAGATTTCAAATGTCTGTGCAACTCTATTAAGACAAGCACAGTATATATTCTACTACACGAAATGTTACCCTGCACTAGAGTCATGTCAAAGCATCTACTGTGGAGAGGTATTCACTACATTCTGCCAGGCATTTATCCAGGGTGCCAGTCATTTATCCAGGGTGCACAGGCTGACAGTTTGTCATGGGCTGCCTTGGTGTCTTTCATCTTTTTCCAACCCTAGGTTGAGTTGGCCTCAGTCTTGTCTACTCATAAAATTTGCTAGTATTTCCATGTGGTCAAAACTTCTACTCCCCCACTAAATAAGGAGGATCTCTTTAAAAATGGAGGGGGTAGTAAATGCACTATTAAGCCTATACATGAAATTCTAATATAAATATAGTGTCTTTTTTTTTTTTTTTTTTTTTTTTTTGAGACAGTGTCTTGCTCTGTCACCCAGGCTGGAGTGCAGTGGCACGATCTTGGCTCACGGCAACCTCTGCCTCCCAGGTTCAAGCAATTCACCTGCCTCAGCCTCTTGAGTAGCTAAGATTACAGATGCCTGCCACCATGCCTGGCTAATTTTTGTATTTTTAGTAGAGACAGGGTTTCACCATCTTGCCCAGGCTCGTCTCGAACTCCTGACCTCAGGTGATCTGCCCACCTTGGCCTCCCAAAGTGCTGGGATTACAGGCATGAACCACTGAGCTTGGCCAATATATAGCATCTTTTGATAAATTTTTTTAAAAAGCCAACTTTCTAAAACAAATCAGGAATGTGACCTCTGTGTTATTCAGGATGGTATAAGCAAAGAAAAGGAGAAAAGTGATATTTCATAGTCATTGTACTGTTTTCACAAGAAAAGATACTTTCTTAAAAATACAAAATATCATAAACTCATTTTTGGTAATGTATATAAATATCATATAAAATACACAAGCACAAAAAAGAAAAATATTTCTAAGTTTGAAAAGTACATGTCCCCCATCTTAACTCTGATGTTTAAAAAATTCTCTACATTCCTTTGGTTTATTTTATGTCAACAGACAATGTTTTTCAGGCTTTGTCCCAGCTCTGGCCCTATCCATTCAAATGTGATTCCGTTTCATTTCACTGCATCAACATATGGAGCACATGGAATACATCCTTGGCACAGTGCTAGGCCTTCTGAAGACACAAAGGAGGAATGTCACAATCCCTGTCCTCAGGTGACTTACTCTAGAGCAGAGGAAATGAAACATGAAGATTATTATTATATGCGCTTGGCTAGAATATAAGAGCTATAAAAGACATTCAATCAAAGTGTCATGAGATCGCTGAAGAGAGAGATGTTAATTCCAACCAGAGGGATCAAGAAACTCATGAGCAAGGGTTGGTCCTAAAAAATTGGTATTTTGACAGCTAGAGAAGGGCAGGAGGGGGAAGGACCCAAGAAGTGGGAAAACATTCATAGAAGCCGGAAAGTGGAGTTCATAATCCAGCTTAGTCTTAACTATTCCACATCAACAGCATTCTGTTGCTTCTTAAGGATAATATCTCAATTTTGTAAAGTTCACCAGATGTGAGTTTTTTCTTTGCTTTGTTTTGTTTTTGAGACAGGGTCTGGCTCTCTCACCCCAGCTGGGGTACAGTAGTGCAGTGGCTCAATCTTGGCTCACTACAGCCTCCAACTTCCAGGCTCAAGCGATCCTTCCATCTTAGCCTCTGGAGTAGCTGGGGCTACAGGCACATGCCACCCCGCTTGGTTAATTTTTGTATTTTTTATAGAGACTGGGGTTCTCCATGTTGCTGAGACTGGTCTCGAACTCCTGAGCTCAAGTGATCCGCCCACCTTAGCCTCTCAAAATTGCTGGAGTGCTGGGATTACAGGCATGAGCCACCATACCTGGTTCTCTTTTTTGTTGGATTCTTTCCTATCTATCAGAGTAACTGGATGTTGGGGTTCAGAAAATGATACCCAAGAGTGAAGGCCTCAGAAGCAGCCTCAAAAGCAAAGCTTCCCTCTGCTCTTCCCCCGACCTCTTGTCTCTCACTCCTCCTTCTCTCTCACCATACCCTCCCTGCCCCATGGCAAGCCATAGCAACTAAGAATTCCTCTTTCCCAAGTAGGTAATAGAAATCTGAATCCATTTTCCCCAAAGCCAGCCATAAAACCTAAAAATATGATTTCAACCTTAGCCCACCTCTGTGTGTAAGAGCTGGCCATTAAGAAATTCACTACCTGGTCTGATTATAGATCATAAGACCCCCATTCTAGAAAGGGTCCTACCCCATGCCCCAAAGGAAGGAATGCTGCTCAGAGAGGCCAACGAGAATCTAGACAGATGGGCCTTGCTGGCTTTCCCTACTCCGCCTAACAGCATTCGATCATACCTCTGTGTGTATGTGTCCAGTCACAGTTCTACACAGTTGTTCATTCGCTAAACCTAAGCATAAAAATGGATTGTTTTCCCTGTATCTTTGGGTCTTTGTTCTGAAGGATCCCAAATAACATAAAACTATGATTCAATACATTTGTTATGCTTTTCTCTTATTAACTGGTCTTTAGATGTCGGCAGTGATCCTTAAGATGGGAAGGAAAGGGGTTATCTGCTTTCCATCCCTATGTGGGTGATGCACTGCATTTAATTTTGTCCTGATTCCTGGAGAAACTTCCCCTCTGGGTCACTCCAGCCTTTTATAGAAGAGACTTGTGATGCCACTGTGATTGTCCCTGAGATTCAATTTGCCACGTTTAGGTTTTCTTTACGTGAATAAAGCAACTTAGAAATCTGACTTTTAAAGAACCGATACTATTATAAGGCCAGTGCAGTGGCTCATGCTTGTAATCCCAGCACTTTGGGAGGCCGAGGTGGGTGGATCACCTGAGCTTAGGATTTTGAGACAAGCCGGGGCAACATGGCAAGACTTTGTCTCTACCAAAAATAAAACATTCACTGGGTGTGTTGGCGTGCGTCTGTGACTTGGGAGGCTGAGTTTGAGCCTGGCAGGTGGAGGTTGCAGTGAGCCAAGGTCACTGCCACTGCACTCCAACCTGGGTGACATCTCAAAAAACAAAGAACCAATACTACCATAAAACAGGGAATATATGCTCAAGGGAATTACCTTAACAGGACACTTATAAAATGAAAAATCTAAAAAGAGATGTATGTTTTCACAAATGTGGAGCTCAGAAAAAATGTAGTCATTCTTGTCATCAACTGTCCCTAATGGATTCCAGTTCATATGTAAGATCAACCTTTATGAATCGTAGGGTGTTTCAATCAACCAAGTATGTGAGCTTTAGGCAAATTGCTGAACTGAACTTCAGTTTTTCACAGGTAAAATAAAAATCTGAGTTGTCTACATGGAATCAGAAAATTAAAGGATCAGAGCTCTAGAACCTACTGAGAAATGTGCTTGGACATAAAACTGAGCCTTGATAATTTTAAGAGAGATGTCTGGAAATCTTAGAAAATTCTCAAATTTCCCCAAAACACAAGGTAAGACATGGTGGTTAAAATGGTCACTAACCTGGACTCAGTGACTCATGCCTATAATCCAAGCTACTTATGAGGCTAGGGTAGGAGGCTCACTTGAGCCCAAGTGTTAGAGACAAGCCTGGGCAACCCAGTGAGACCTCATTTCAAAAGAAAAAAAAATAAGGCTAACCTAGGAGCCAAGTAACTCTCTGTGAGGTGGTGGTGCCATGGCCTACAGGATAGCCTGGGATAGGCAAGTATCATGGCTAAGAATGCCTGTGGTCTGCCTGAGATGGATCCTAAGAACTCCCTGCTGATAGCAATCCTGTCTAATTAGCTCCTCTAGATAGAAATAGTCTTCTGTAAACTGTGACTAGGTTTACTCCTCCATTCAATAAAGGATCACTAAAAAAAATCTAATTATAATTGTATAATCATATTTCAGAAAACTGGATCACAAGAGCCATGATATCCCCAAATCTATCTTCACAATTACAAAGCATACAGCATAGGAGGGGGAAGGAAGGAGTCAAACCAGTCTAGTAGGAATCAAACCTTCTCCACCTGATGTGGGAATGGCTTTCTGGAGGAAGCAGGCATTACTGCAATAACTATTGGGGTTCCATCTGCTGCTGGCATGTCTGGTCAGGACTTGAAATCAGAGAGGCCCAAGTGGGCTGTAGCACAGGAATTTCAAGTAGCAAGGACTTGATGTATTCCACCTCATCTAGAAATAGATTCACATGTCTTGCTCTTCTATTTAAGTGAAAGCTGTTTGAAGACAAGGACCTTGACATTTTATAATCCTTCCCGGCTCCCATGCAGTGCCTGGTACCAGGTACTGATAGGTGTCAGTGAACGGTATGAATTCACATCATGCAGCCCCAGAGCTGGAAGAATCAGAGTTACTATTCACTGCTCCTGCTAGGATAACTGGACTCTTCCCAGTCATGACCCTGGCAAAGGAGAATGATAATCCTTATAGATGAGGCAGGAAATCCAGCACTGAAGCTTTTCTTGTCTCTCCCAGGTGTAAATGTGCCCAAACAGAGAACAGAAAGATGAGCATACATATTGGCTCTGCAAATATTATACACAAGAATGAGCTCTCTTCCCCAACCCATAGCCACCTCATCCTACCTCACCCCATCTTCATGGCAGAAAAGTCTGGGCTATGGAGCTAAATAATAATGCTAAGTTTAATTTCATTCACATTTACTAGGTACTGTGGTAGATTTTTTACTCTTGTTCAAAAATATTTTCTCTTCTTCCCTGTGGGAGAATTATTTTTCCTTTCCTCACAGGAGGCAGACTTGGCAGTATGGTTTCCTTTGGCAATGAAATGCAAGTGGAAGTAACTCTCTCTTCTGAGAGAAGCTTGAAGAGACAGTTCATGGCTTAATATTATCCCTTTCTCCTCTGCCATGAGATCTGCACCATTCCAGATAAAAACCACTCTATCAGCCCAAGCGCGGTGGCTCATGCCTGTAATCCAAGCACCTTGGGAGGCCAAGGTGGGTGGATCACCTGCAGTCAGGAGTTTGAGACCAGACTTGCCAACATGGCAAAACCCCCTCTCTACCAAAAATACAAAAATTAGCTGGGGCTGGTGGCACACGCCTGTAATCCCAGCTACTCAGAGGCTGAGACAGGAGAATCGATCAAACCCGGGAGGTGGAGGTTGCAGTGAGCCAAGATCATGCCACTGCACTCCAGTCTGGGCAACAGAGTGAGACTCTGCCTCAAAACAAACAAACAAAACCCACCCCATCAGCCTGGGTCCCACATTAAATAGGATGTAGAGCAGAGGCCAAGCTGGCCAATGGTGGACACCTGGTATAGGCAAGAAAATAATCATTTTTTCTCATAAGCTACCAAAATTTTAGGGTAGTTTGCTACTGCAGCATAACATAACCTATTAGATTGATACAAGCATACTCTCTAAGCATAGGGAAGTGTGCTCGGTGCTAGGAATACAAAGGCAAATGGCACAGACCCTTATTTTAAGAGATTCTGATTGAGTGATGGAGGCAAAAATATACTCAGCAAAATATGATATGAATCAGATTTGTGAGGCAAATTGCATAGAATCTCTCCTGATAAACTTACCTTAAGGGAATGCAGTAGAAGGGCACACTGCAGCTGATTGGCTAACACGGTCCCTGTATCCAAAGAGTGGCATTTGAAGATTATAGAATCCAGAGGATTCTAGAGTGTATTATTTGTTATTCACAGAAATTAAGATGTAGAGTTTGCACGGTGGCTCCACCTGTAATCCCAGTACTTTGGGGGGCTAAAATGGGAGAATCATTTGAGCCTAGGAATTAAAGACCAGCCTAGGCAACACAGGAAACCCCATCTCTACAAATGATCTTAAAATTAGCCAGGGATGGTGGCAAAATTAGCCAGGCATGGGGGAAAAATTAGTCAGGCATGGTGGTGTGTGCCTGTAACCCCAGTTACTTGAGAGGCTGAGGCAGGAGGGCTGCTTGAGCCCAGGAGTTTGAGGTTGCAGTGACCTATGATCACATCACTGCACACCAGCCTGGGCAACAGAACCAGATCCAGTCTCTAAAACCGAAAAAAAGAAAAAAATGTAAGATGTCCATATGTCCCAGTTTACCCAGAATAGCTCAGGTTTATATTGGTTGTTCTGGTGGCATTATCAATAGAATCTCCTTTTCTGCATCAAGGTATCCCAGTTTAGATGACAAATTATGCTATCACTCTAACAACAATAGAGCTTACGGGCTGCTAATAGCTAAGGATGGCCTACTGGACAGGCCATGTTTATCACATGGTTGTATGTACTGGTCAGACCATGTGTTCCAGATAGACCAGCATGTCCAAGATGGCCTACACACCCAGCTCCCTATGAAGAAAGCAGCCCAAAAGGCTAAAAAAAAAAAAACCCCAAAAACAAACAAACAAAAAAAAAAAACTATGCCTTTCCATCATGATTCCCTAGCCCCAACTGATTAGACCTAAGAATATGCAGTCAAAGTTGTCCATGGATAGTCTGGACATAAGGGAGATTAACCATTGATATG
Organism: Piliocolobus tephrosceles; assembly: GCF_002776525.5. Classification (NCBI taxonomy): domain Eukaryota; kingdom Metazoa; phylum Chordata; class Mammalia; order Primates; family Cercopithecidae; genus Piliocolobus; species Piliocolobus tephrosceles. The sequence goes on along the minus strand of NC_045443.1, from coordinate 39,773,431 downwards.
ATTTGGTTGTGTCCCCACTCCAACCTCATCTTGAATTCCCATGTGTTGTGGGAGATAATTGAATCACGGGGGCAGGTCTTTCCCATGCTGTTCTCATGATAGTAAATCTCACGAGATCTAATGGTTTTAAAAAGGGGAGTTTCCCTGCACCAGCTTTTTTTGCATGCTGCCATCCATGTAAGACATGACTTGCTCCTCCTTCTCTTCCACCGTGATTGTGAGGCCTCCCCAGCCATATGAAACTAAGTCCACTAACCGCTTTTTCCTGTATAAATTACCCAGTCTCGGGTATGTCTTTATCAGCAGCATGAAAATGGACTAATACAACCATTTACAAGATGACACATTTTGAAACTTGTTCATTCATTTAATAAATATTTATTAAGTACCTATTCTGCGCCAGACCCTCCATATGGTATAGTGACAAACTAACCCAATTAGATGTCCTCTCTTGGGAAGTATGATATGGGAAGATGCACAGGGGAAGGGAGCAGGAACAATGAACTTCACTTCTGAGATGATAACAAGAGGTCACCACAACTGCTGTTTATCTGGAACCCAGTGAGCTATCATCCCAGAACTCCTCGCTCCTTACTGAACATCCCAGTCATGGCAATGCTGGAATGGTATGTATTAATAACCAGCTTTTGGTACTGAGATGGTTTAAACTTCCTCCTGATTTCCACATGCATCTTTAAAACCAATCCCCACCTTGAGTTGCTAAAGTTAGCAAATAAAAATATAAGATGCCTGTTATATTTGAATTTCAGATAAACAGTGATATTGCATAGGACAAACTTATACTAAAAAATTATTTGTTGTTTATCTGAAATCCAAATTTAACTGGGTCTGCTAGATTTCTTCTGGCAACCTTACCCCTCTTGCATATGCAGGGATAGGCAGGACAGGAGGGTGGGGCAGAGGGAGTGTAGTAGCAGCAGCTAAGGAAGCTACTGTCAGCTCTGGTGCTGGTTCCATTTTCACCATTCACTCAACTTCAGTAAGATAATCCTTCTTGAAAAATCTCCACATTGAACTCCATTTCCAGAATCTGGAACCTCTCTTGGCCCATTATTCCTCAATTCTGATCTGGTCTCCTGAGCAGTGCAGCTTAATGGAAAGAGTTCAAATCATAGTGTTGCCATTAGTGATCATGTATGACCTTGGACAAGCCTCTTAATCTCGCAGGGACTTGGTTTCATCAATAGGAATATGGGAATAAGAATTCCTTGCAGGGCTGTCAAAAGATGTAGGGCCATTTATTCATTTATTCAATCAATGATGGAACAAGTTCCCTCTTATGTTCCCTGCTGATGGTCATCAAGACATAGGCCCTTCCCTCAAGGAACTCACAATCCAGTGAGAGATATGAAAGAGTGAATTAGCAGATGAAATGCATTGTAATATAAACAGTTATGGGTATAGAGAACATTTCTAACCTAATGCCTAGCTCCTGACAGTTGCTCAAGAAATAACAACTAATATTATTTGTCTCTAGGAACAAAAATCTGGGTCTCTCCTTCTCCCTAGCTCAACCTAGCATTCTTCCAAGTGCTTAAGGGCTGTTGTGGTTTTCAGACCCACAGTGAGGCTCCTGATGCCAGGCTGACACCTTGGGCTACCTTGCCAGACCTCCATCTTGGCTGCTCAGCCCCACTAACCTGCCAGCACCTCCTCTTACCTCTCACTAGGCCACCCGGTTGCCCGCCTCCCACCCTGAAAGCTGGCCCTGACCCACTGGTTCCATCGATCTCTTTCAGGGCCCAGGCATCCACAGCAGAGATGGGCCAAGTGAGGACAATCCCTACTGTGCCCCTTCACTTAGGCAAAAATATGCCTGTCTCGTATAACAGTTTCCTTTTTTTAGCAAGACCTTCAGCATGCAGGCAATCGCTATGTGATGAGCATAGTGTTGATGTTAAAGATTTATAACAGTGTCAGAGATGGAAATAGCATATGATCCAGGTTTTCCAACCAGGAAGTGGGTTTATTCACGTAGCTACCTCTTTAATTCTGCTTCAACTTCCTAGTTTCTGGGTTGGCTTAAGCAATGTCAAAACCTGTGACTGCAGAGCCGGCAGCTTGAGAGTGGGAGTGTCAGTGCAGATCTATTTCTGTGGCAAGTTCTGTAGAGACTGAATTTAAAATATGAAAAGCAAAAGTGTGGCTCATGATGGTGCCATGAAAGGGGTAGGGGGAGGCACACAGGACTTCTACAGAAGCGCCATCAACCTCCTCCCAACTGCAAGTCATTACAAATGTTTCTCTATTTCAGCTTCTAACATGATGTGCCAAGCTGAAAAAGAGGCAAATCATTGTGGGGTTTTACTGTGCCTGCTTTTAGTAGCCAGCTCTGGTCGCGCCAACCCTCCTATCCTCTCGCCAGATATAGAGTTGCAACACAGAGGAGATTGTCTTTTGCCGAGTAGAGGAATGGCAAAACCCCCACAAACCAGTCATTGAAGAACTAGGCCTTACTGTGCGCTTAGGAGTCCAAAGGACTGAAGGAAGGAGAGCCGTTGATGTACTGCAGTCCTGCAGTGCATTCCAGGCACAACGGAAGGGAGGCTGTGGGGGCAGTTGTTTTTCAACTTAACTGTCCATAGGTATCTCCACCAATAGCTGGGGTCCAACATCAGTGAATCATAAGATTTAAATGTCCAATGACAAAATTAGCATTAGCAAAATTAACGTGGGGCAGTCTTGTGGCAGTTTGAGTTTTTTATCCTTCTTGATGGGGTACACATAGAGCCTCTCACGTGTCCTCAATGGGAACAAAACTAGTGAAAAAGCTGTTTGTAGGGTGCTGTTTACTTGTCCTGCTCCCTCTACACATCCTCGCTTGCCAATTTCAGTTAGGCCTCCATACTGGCCTGGGAGCATTAAGAGGCCCTCGCTTACACCACAACTGGTTTTGAAAAGCATGAAGAAAACTGAGCACTCCTATTTATAATGAGCAAAGAGCTTAGGATGTGGCGGAGGGAGGAGGAAGACACAGGAACTCGCTCCCTTTTCTTCCCCTGAGGTATAAAGGTGCTCTTGGCCCCGCAGCATCTTGTGTCTGGAACATCCTTCTGATCTTGCAAGTCTTCATTGTTCCAGTGGTGATTTGTGGTACATTGTCGCTAATTTTCCTTTCTCTTTAAATGCCTGTGTCTGCTTTTTGGCATATCTTACCATTCCTTCTCCATGGAATAAGCTTCAACCAGAAATGGAAAAAAGTATTTCCAACAGATAAACTTTTTCACGTGTCTAGCTTTTGCAGTACAATTCATATTTTCAACATAAATTTTTTCATTACCAGATTGGAAAAGATTACGTTTAAACTCCATGATGGCCATGTCATCATTTATTTGGATTGTCTCCCATTTTTTAGTATAACTTCTTAGTGATACGGAGACTAAAAATTTCCAGAACTGAAAATACATTTTTTAAGCTATGAGGTATTATCTGTAGCCCATGGAGTTTTATTCATTTATTAATCCAACTAATGAAGCATTCCTTGAGTACAAGATGCTATACTCAAAACTGGGTGTTATAAATTCAGCAAAATAAGTACAGCCCCTGCCTTCAAGGAGTCAGCATTAATTCTCACACCTTTTATTTATTTATTTATTTTTTTTTTGAGATGGAGTCTCACTCTGTTGCCCAGGCTAGAGTGCAGTGGCACGACCTTGGCTCACTGCAACCTCCGCTTCCCAGGCTCAAGTGATTCTCTTGCCTTGACCTCCTGAGTAGCTGGGACTATAGGTGCTCACCACCACGCCTGGCTAATTTTTGTATTTTTAGTAGAGACAGGGTTTCACCATATTGGCCAGGCTGGTCTCAAACTCCTGACATCATGATCCACCTGCCTTGGCCTCCCAAAGTTCTGGGATTACAGGCGTGAGCCACCGCACCTGGCTGCCCATTCTTTATTTTACAAATATTTATTGAGCACTACAATCTACTAGACAATTATGATCAGGCCTGAGAATACAGTGAGGAACAAAATAATGTCCTGGTCCTCATAGTATTTCTGTATTCTTAATTTTTTTCTCTGTTCTAATGGCCTATTTTATATAAACTTTTGGTTCTACAACTGAAAAACAACTATGATGACAATTACCAGTGGTCTAAGAAAATGCCCTTCCAAAATTTTTAAACTTTTAATTAATTTCAGCTATTTTAGCCAGTTAAATGTAAGTCAGATTTATCCTGCTTGAGTCAATTCATTAAACTGAAGTCTTAGCTGTTTGAATGTTGTTTTGGGGTTTTTTGTGTTTTTTTATTTTATTTGGAGACATAGTCTCACTCTATCACTGAGGCTGGAGTGCAATGGCGTCATGGTCTCAGCTCACTGCAACCTCTGCCTCCTGAATTCAAGTAATTCTTGTGCCTCAGCTTCCCGAGTAGCTGGGATTACAGGCACACACCACCACACGCCTGGCTAATTTTTTTTGCATTTTTAGTAGAGACAGGGTTTCGCCATTTTGGCCAGGCTGGTCTCGAACTCCTGACCTCAAGTGATCCACCCGCCTCAGCCTCTCAAATTGCTGGCATTATAGTCATGAGCCACGACACCCGGCCTGAATGCTGTTTTGTAAAAGAAAACACAATCAGAAAGACTCTATTTTCCAGGAGATTCTGCTGATCATGGCTATAAAATAAACACTTTTATATCCATCCTAATGGATTTCTTAAATTTTTATTTAGACAAGGAAAATAATTCGCTAAAAATAAATAAAATCAACTTATAATTCTACCCAAGAAGAACTAACAGGGGTCTGATATACCCTCCCATCAGAAACATTGAAAATAATAGGCCAAGAATATAAAAAAAAAAGGTTCTTAAAACATAGGACTTCAGGTAACAAATGACAGTGATCTTTGAGAGGTGGGCCCTATGTCTGCCCCAGCTTACTGCTTGGAGAGCATTTCCAGGCTTCAGGGCAGGGGCAGGGAAGGAAACCTGGCTGAGTCCAAGAGTCTCCTTGAGTTGAGGAGACATTGCTGAATGCCTGCAGGGCCCCAGGCACCTAGAGTTCACAGGCAGGGGATGGGTAGAGAAGAGAGCTCTAATTTAGACTGAGAAGAAAGCAGCTTTCAGTTTGCTTTAAAGCTAAACTGTTATGCAAAAGTAGTAAGACCTGAAAATGTTTCCTTGACTGTTCAGAGGAAATTGACTCTAGGGCATTTTCTGTGAAAGAGCTCTATCGTCCGTCTGACTGAACACCACAATTTTGCTACTTGATAGTTTGAAAGCAACCATAAGGCCTAGAGGCTCCCAAATTGGTTGTATTTGGAGAAATACTCCTTCCTGAGTTGGGTACTAACTTACAATAATTTCTGTTTTGGTCTGGCTAGCAAGAACCATTGCCAATCACCTGGCATCGGATGAATAGGGACACCAGCCTATATCATCCGAGATATGATCTACCACTTTCTCTGTAGGCCTTGGTGGTTAGGGATGTATCCTTAAAGGCCACCTCGTGTCTCTGTCTCATCCAAGAGGTCCACTGTTATTCACCTGAATATAAGCAACTCATCTATTTTCATGATGATTATCATGTTCTGACTTCCTGTCCTTATTGATCTATAGCAGCATTGATAATCCTCCATTTTAACATCTTTAAGATCTTTATTGTTCATAATTCCTAGATTCACTGTCCTTTCATTTGCAAGGAGTATCAGTGTTGAGAGTGTCTTTCTTGATTCACCTCATAAATGTCATTCCATTCTGTACTCATTATATTAATAGTACTCATTGTACTACCCTTAATTGTTACATTAATACTACTCATTATACCAGCTCTACTCCTACACACCCTCTCTGTATAATTTAGTCTACTGCCATGTTTCCAACTTCCAGCTATAAAATTGAATTTCCCATTTATCTCCAGAGCTGAACGCTTGACCTACATTTTCACCTGCTTTCTGGACTTCTCTACCTATATACCCTGCAAGCACCAGAACATGTGAATTTTCCCTATTCCTGATTCCAATTAACAGCACCACGGTCCACTAAAAGACTCAAACCAAACTGCCGTCACCACCACAAATTCTCACCAAGTGCTTAGTCTTGAGTCCCTTGAAGAAGCCTATTTATGCAACATGAATATTACTCAAATCTGCACCCACATCCCTATCTTTTTTCCAACTCTCATGTATCCTTTTAAACACAAATCTCATTGGAAGACAAAATAGATCATCTTAAGCCTGTGTTCAAAAAGTGTCCTGCTTTTTAAAAGATGCCATGATTAAGCAGCATAGAGGATAGAAGAGAGAACATCCTCCTCTTTACAAGCATGTACAAATAATAAATCAAATTCAACAAAATATTTTAATACATAGCTGAGCTCAAAAGAAAAAAAGGAAACCAGAAACAAAGCAGGATCCAAAGCCAGAACATTCAGCTAAAATAACAACATGGCCTGGTGGTACATTGGGACCATTTGGCCATAAGGAGTAGAAGGACAGAAAACATAGCCTTGAGGTCATGCAAGGTGAGGATCTGGAACTGAGATTTTTAACTGGTACTCAGAAGAGCCTGTCACCAGGTCTTGGAAATTGTCAAGGTAGATGAAATCTGCTCAAGGTTCTCTGTGGAGATACAAGTCTCCCAGGAGAAACTGAACTCTCAGGCCTTTAACACACACTGGAGTGGAACACAGTATTACAGGATCTGAAGCCTGAAGAAACCTGCAAGTTGATGGTATTTTGATATAAATATTACTTCTATAGCAATGAAACCCTTGGAGCATCTAATAGAAGCAAAGACAAAATAACCCTATAGTCACCATTTCACCACTCAGCAAGCATGAGACCTCTCAAAAATAAATACTATGTTATGAAGATGAGCTTACAGCACAGGAGGACAGGATTTACTAAGAAAAGTTGTACATAACAGAGAGATTCACACTACCAAGAATATAGCATAAAATAATAATCTGGGAGTAACTACAAAATAAAACTGCTGCCTTAAAACTATTAAGGAGGTGAAAGAAGAAAAAATATAAAGAAAATGGAAATATAAAATGATGGACAATTTGGAAAAGAACATTTATAACATCAAGATGAAAAATTTAGTCATTGAAGTTAAAAGTTCAATGAACTGAGGAAACAGTATGTCATATGTAGCTGAAGAAATCATTAGTGAATTAGAAAATGGCTCCAAGGAAATTATGCATAAAGGAGCACAAAGAAATGAAGAGACAGAAAACAGCACAGAAAGGTTAAAATAAGATCCATCTGGAGAACAGAATGAGAAGATTCAGCATATATAATAGGAATTGCAAGAGAAGAGAATGCAGAATGACAGAGAAGTCATCTTTGAAAAGATAATAACTAAGAAACTTGTAAGATTGACAAAAGGCATGAATCCTCAAATTTAAGACTGAGACTCAGAGAGTCTGTCACCAAACAAAATACATGAATTCTCCAATTTAGGAAGCATATCTAGTAGAATAAATAAAAACCATTCTGCTTTTTATTGGTGAGACTCCAAAACACCAGTGACATAATAAAAAAAAAATCATAATAGCAATCGGAGAGAAAAGACAGATAACCTAAAAAGGAATAATAGTTAGACTGCCAGCATGCTTCTCTCCAATAATAATAGAAGCCAGAAAATGATGAACAAAGGTTTGTAAAATGCTAAAGGAAAAATAGCAATGATAACCAGCAGGAAGAAGTTGGCTCACTCAAGCTCAATAATTGAGGCAAGTTCAACAGAGGGACTAGCTGCAAAGGTAAGGGCAGGTTTTAGAAAAAGCAACAAGAATGATATGGTACCCCAGGGTTAATAACAGCTGGAAATGGTACAACTCCTAAGCCTAAAGAAACAAAAGGGGGTCACTTACTGGGACCTGCCAAAAGTTGATGGGGAAGGCCACCTATTTGGTAGCTTTAGCCTTTAGTTAAGGGATGCAACCAACCTAAAGTAACCCCTCAGAGAAAAGTAGAGGAAATAAATACCCCATTCTCACTCTCCCTCCAACCAATTTCTGCCAGACTCTCCTATTGCTTTTCCCAACCAGAAGCCAGGAGAAGGATGTGGAAGGGTAAAGAATGGGTCTTAGTGGGGCAAAAAAGATAACATCCGATCATCCCCAAATCCTGCTCAAACCAAACGATTCTTCAAATCTGAGGTCAAATAAAGACTTTTCCAGACAAATACTTAGAAATTGTATTACACCAGATAGCTAAAATAAGTGCTTAAGAATACATACCCTTTGAAAGGAAGAAAATAAGTCCAGAAGAAAATAGCAGGTTAAAGACAAATTGTCAAACAATAACATGTATAAACCTGTAGCAAATCTACACAAGGATAGGCTGTAAGTACAGTAATAGTAATAATGACTCATGGGAAGGGCACTAAACACAATGCCAAACAACGATTTTAGATATGGAACGGAGTGGTGATTGAAATTATGGCATTAAAATATGTGTATTGATTAGAAGGATAGCAATATTGATCAACTTTTTACTTAACACTTGATGTAATATCAAATGTTTAAAAATGCAATAGTTGGCTGGGTGTGGTGGCTCACGCCTATAATCCCAGCACTTTGGGAGGCTGAGGCGGGTGGATCACTTGAGGCCAAGAGTTCAAGACCTGCCTGGCCAACATGGTGAAACCCCATCTCTACTAAAAATACAAAAGTAGCAGTGCATTGTGGCAGGCACCTGTAATCTCAGCTATTCAGGAGGTTGAGGCAGGAGAATCGCTTGAACCCAGGAGGTGGAGGTTGCAGTTAGCGGAGATCATGCCACTGCACTCCAGCCTGGGTGACAGAACAAGACTCTCTCAAAATAAATAAATAAATAAATGCAATAGTAATCACAAATAGAATAGAATATTTAACTTCCAAATAACTAAAGGGAAAATAGAGAATGATGAAAATATAATCAATCCAGTAAAACTCAGAGAAGTTTTAAAAATGTAGTAAATAGAAAACACAAAATAAGATGGTAGAACTAAATTTAAGGGAGATAACTGAAAATGTTCAAGAAGATATTTAAAGGCAAATGAAGTAATCTTTCTGGTTAAAAAACAAAACAAGTATCCTCCTATGGCTCCTAATTATCTCTCCAAATACTTTTGCTACAATGCATACAAGGCTCTATCTGGCTCTGAATCTTACAAGATTCTTTTGACTGTAAGTGACAGAAATTCAAACCAAACTTGTTTAGATAAAAACAGACGAGGTATTTTTTATTTGTTCACATAATCTAACACTGCAGAGTGAGAAGTAACTGGCAGTAGAGACTCAAACCCCCAAGACCAGTTGTCTTCCTCCAGGTAAGCCAACCCTGACACCTTGCAGAGTTCAGTACTTCTTTCTCAGGGTTCTGAGAATTTCTTACATATAACTATCTAATAGAAGTCATTCCATTGTGACTACCATTATTTACATGTCTGTTCCCCTGCCCTAGTTACTAAATCCTTTGAAAACAAATACTATGCACTTTTCATCTTCATGGCCTCATCTTATAGTGTAATTCCCAACACATAGTAGTCAGTTAATCAATTTTAATGAAGAAAGAAAGAGCTGATGTTTTGGATCATTCTTATTTCTATACCTATTCTCTCTTTCCTATCAGAGAGTCAAGTTTTTGAGGTGCTTTTATTCCATCCATCCTACATTCAGTTCCTGTTCCTTCAACATAGAAGGCACCTAATATATATTGAATAATATATATTAAAAATATATAATAAATAAAAAGAACTCTCCTTTTCTAATAGAACTGAGTTGTGCAAATTAAATGTTATAAATTCTGTATGTTCAGCTTTAAATTTTCAAATGTCTTTCTGAAATTACTACAAATGTGCTTTGTACCAAACACTGTGGTCAGCAAATGCTGACTCAGCTTCTGCTCAAGTGAATGGAGCAGTGTGCTCCTTCTACATCCCAGACCCAAGTCTGTCTACACAAACATGAGCTCACCCTCCACTGCAGGCTTTCCCCCCTACATTTCAGTGGTGGCTCAGTATTCCCTACAATGATACTTTCAAGCTGCATCAGTAATTTTTAATACTTCCACATGTCAATCAACAAAAGACTATCCATTTACCCATAATACTACTCAAAAGAGGGTATTGATTGAACTTGACAACATTTAAGTACAGCCTTAATTTGTGGAATTAGCAAAATAAGAGAATGAAAAAGCCTCAATTAGTAGAAATGTAGGTAATCATATAAAAGATTAGCCAAGGCACAGGTTGGGTAGGGCATAAAATTAGTGAGGGCAAGGCACAACTTGTCTGGTAAGCAAATTCTCACCCTCCTTGTTCCACTGCCTTCTTATTAGACATTAAAAGCACTTAATTAAAACCAGTAAAGAAATTATAGCAAGGAAAAAATGGAGTGTGCCAGATATAATTAGAATTGTAAGTAGCTTGGAAAGCCTGCCTAGAATAGTTTTTCCAAGCTTGTCAAGTTTCAGAGCTCACAAATCTTGTCATGCAGCTCAGCTCAGTTCTTGGTCTCCCATCCCCCTCCAGCTGCTCTTCTCAGCCTCCTGAGAATGCATGTATTTCCATATGCTTATTGTGTGTCTCATAAAATGCATTGCCACTATATGAAAAATGTATGAGACACACCATACCGTGCAAAACAATGTCTCAAAATCAGCCAATTATGTTTTGTGCGAGTTCAGAATTGTTCATGATGTTTCTAATACACTGCACTTCTGGCTGTGGGGACTGCGCTCTGCAGAGTTAAAACAGAGGGGTTGATAGCTTAATTGTGCTTAATAAATGAAAAGGTATTTAAAAATAACATGGAGAGTGATGCCAGTGTTTTTTAAAGGTCTGCTTTAGCATTTACACATTACATAAATAACCCTTTCAAAAAAAGGAGAAGTATATCATTTTTATACTGTTTCAAGTGACTAGTCATTTCTCCCCTCTGTCTTTCCACGATAGGAACTAAACCCCCTATCCAGTATTTCCATTCCTTCTTATCTGCTGCTGTATTTATCCCCGGGTGACTAATTCTCTCTCCTGACCCATCTTTCTGTCTGGTTTCCATCTATTAATCTCATCTCAGCCATTCCCTATCTTATGAACCTGCTTCCTGTATCTTCTTTTTTCTGTCTTCTTCTATTACTCAAATACATATTCCCTATTAACTCTTTTCCTTCTGAAGCTTGCATTGAATTGCTTTTGTTAGGTTTTATCCTACCTTTTATTTATTTTTTATCATAACTCTCCTAATTTTCCCAACTGCCTCCTGAAGTCATCTTATATTTCAAATGCTATCACTGAATTGCAGACATATATGTTTTTTACCTAAATGTTATGTAAAACCTTCTGGTAACAGAAAAGAATTGTAATGATGTCCCCATGAAGATATTCTCCCAGCAGCAGTGTTACTAATATATTGAGAGATGTCCTTTTTCCATTTCCACTGATATCCAAGGAAGAAAATTTGTATGAACCACAACAAGAAGTAACTTTGTTAAATATAAGGGACTTTGAGACAGTTATTCTCCTGTAACACTGGTTACTAAGATAAATTAAAACTCTTCTTTTTTAGGAGTCCTTAAAAATAGAAAACCTTCTCTAACTCCATTCACAAAGATAACTTCCTTCTCTTTACTCCAGAGTATTTATAACCTGAGCCACTCAACAACTAATTACATCCTGCCTTATATTATTATCTGACTATTTTGTGGATATATAGCTTGTCATTGTAGCTAAATTATAAGATTTTTGGCACTAGGAATTTGTCTCCATTTATATCACCTGCTTCTTAGTAATCTGTAAATACTTTAACCTAATCAGAACACATTCATGATGAATGATTGTTCAATAAATCTTGTTCTAATTAAAGAAAAAAGGGCATAAAGACAAAAATTCCTCAATATTTCTTCCAGTTTATTTTCCCACCTTCCAGCTCCTTATTGAATTGCCCTCAGTATCACATGCCAGTACACTACTCTCATTTCCTCTAATCCTTAGGCTTCACTCAGATCCCCACTCAGGATTTTGTGACTAAATCCTCAGTAGAAACTGGAGTCAAGTTCAGGTGCTACTCAGTCTTCCTGCGAGAACCACTTTTTATGAAATGGTTATACTCACATTGAAATGTTTAGAATAACCCAAAAGGAATCAGTATACTGAAGAGATATGTGCACTCCCATGTTTGCTGCAGCACGGTTCACAATAGCTAAGATTTGGAAGCAATCTGTGTCCATCAACAGATGAATGGATAAAGAAAATGTGGTACATACACACAATGGAGTACTATTCAGCCATAAAAAACAATGAGATCCTGTCATTTGCAACAACATGGATGGAACTGGAGATCATTATGTTAAGTGAAACAAGCCAGGCACAGAAAGACAAACATACCATGTTCTCACTTATTTGTGGGCTCTAAAAATAAAAACAATTGAACTCATAGAGAGTGGAAGGATGGTACCAGAGGCAGGAAGGGTAGTGAAGGGGTGAAGGGGAAGTGGGGATAGTTAATGGGTACAAAAAAATAGAAAGAATGAATAAGACCTATTATTTGATAGCACAACAGGGTAAGTATAGTCAATAATAATTCTACATTTTAAAATAACTGAAAGAGTTTAATTGGATCATTTGTAACACAAAAGATAAGTGCTTCAGGGGATGGACGCGCCATTCTCCATGATATGATTATTATGCATTGCATGCCTATGTCAAAACATCTCATGTACTCCATAAACATACACATCTACTATGTAACCACAAAAATTAAAAATAAAAATAAAAAATTGGCTGGGCACAGTTGCTTATGCCTGTAATCCCAGCACTTTGGGAGGCTGAGGCAGGCATATCACTTGAGGTCAGGAGTTTGAGACCAGCCTGGTCAACATGGTGAAACTCCGTCTCTACTAAAAATACAAAAATTAGCTGGGCATGGTGGCAAATGCCTGTAGTTCCAGCTGTTTTGGAGGTTGAGGCAGGAGAATCACTTGAACCTGGGAGGCAGAGGCTGCAGTGAACCGAGATCATACCACTGCACCCCGGCCTAGGTGACAGAGCGAGACTCCATCTCAAAAAAAGAAAAGAAAAGAGAAAAGAGAAAAGAAAAGAAAAGTTCAGAATAGAAAGTCCAGTCAATTCTGAGGTTGAATGTTCTAAGATAGTGTTTTCCAAGATGTGTTCCACAAGAAGTCAATGAATTTTACACACAAAATTTTTCATAGCAAAAATTTTGTTTAAAAGTTTGGAATAGCTGATTTAAACAATATTAAAAGAATTCCTTTATTAAACAATTGGTCAGAAACCTTTACATGAAAATTATTGCAGTAAATCTTAAAAGAGCAATAGAATCTGCAGAGTTTACTTAACTACAGAAAATTTTTCTTCAGTAGAGTGGTCCCCCCAAACATGTCTTGAGAAATGTTTTAAGAATGAATGGATGAATAAAATCATTTTTCGAATGAATTTAGTTAACTGGAATCTGTCTTTTTTCTAATGGAATGTACATGCCTTAGAAAACACACACTGCAACCAAACTTTCACCAACACTCAGAATTTACCAGACCATTTAATTTGGTTCTACCTGTTAGAATCCCTCTTTCGCAGTTGTTAATCTGTCATATCTGTTGGGCATAAAGGTACATGACATGCACTGGGAAAAAAATCAACATATCATAGGTACTTTAATGGTAGCAAGCACATTTTATATGTCTTTTTTATCTCTATTCTCGATAGATCTTGACAATTAGTTCTGCATCTAAGGAGATAATTGGGAATGTGAAGGGAAAGGAGCCATGCCATATGAGGAAGACTTATATGGATGCAGAGCTTTCTTCAAATACCTAAAATAAGTAAGGCTTATTCTGTTTCACTCCAAAGAACCGAGCTGCAATGAATGAATAGAAAAGAGGCATAATTAGGTTCAGCATAAAAAAGAGTCTATAGCCCTACAACTGTCCAAAAATGGAATAGAAGTTGCAAGTTTTCAATGACTACATTTTGACAATGCTATTGAGTAGATTCCTAAAAAATGGAATAGAAGTTGCAAGTTTTCAATGACTACATTTTGACAATGCTATTGAGTAGATTCCTATTTTTTGGAATCACAACAATATTCTGTGCCTAGAGAGAAAAGTATTCATGTCCCTAATAACTACATTACCAATCACATGTTATCTGCTTTACCAATAAAAGATAAGCAGGTTTATTTAAAGAAATACTGCATCTTAGTTAGAGTTTATAAATACAGATGATTGACTTTTATATAGTGTGGGCTCAATGAATGGGGCTGTTATTATTTGCTTTTTTGTACAAAGCCATAGTAAACTACTCTTGCCTGTTTAAACTGCTTTTATCTGTCAGACTTCATAATTCTTTTCAGCTTTAAGATTCTATGGGTAGAAAGATTTGTTTTCTTTTGGATATATACCCAATAACAAGATTGCTGTGTCCAATGGTAGTTTTGAGTTCTTTGAGAAATCTCCAAACTGCTTTCCCCAGTGGCTGAGCAAATTTACACTCTCATCAACAGTGTATGTGTTCCCTTTTCTCCACAGCCTCTCCAGCATCTGTTATTTTTTGACTTTTTAACAATGGCCATTCTGACTGGTGTGAGATGGTATCTCACTGTGGTTTGGATTTGCAGTTCTCTGATGATTAGTGATGTGGTGCATTTTTTCATAAGTTTGTTGGCCACTTGTATGTCTTCTTTTGAAAAATGTCTGTTCATGTCTTTTGTCCATTTTTAATAAGGCTATTTGTTTTCTGCTTGTTCAATTGTTTAAGTTCCTTGTAGATTCCGAATATGAGACCTTTATTGGTTGCACAGTTTGTGAATATTTTCTCCCATTCGGTAGGTTGTCTGTTCACTATATTGATAGTCTCTTTTGCTATGCAGAAGATCTTTAATCAGGTCCCACCTGTCAATTTTTGTTTTTGTTGTAATTGCTTTTAAGAACCTCGTCATAAATTCTTTCCCAAGGCCAGTGTCCAGAACATCCTAGGTTTTCTTCTAGGACTCCTACAGTTTGAATTCTTACATTCAGATATTTAATCCATCTTGAGTTAATCTTCATTGTAATACTATTCACAATAGCAAAGACACGGAATCATTGCTCATTGACAGTGGATTGGATAAACAAAATGTGGTACTTGTGCACCATAGAATACTATGCAGCTATAAGAAAGAAAAAATAATGTCCTTTGAAGCAAATGGATGCCTCTGGAGACTACTATCCAAAGCAAATTAATGCAGGAACAGAAAACCAAATACCACGTGTTCTCAATTACAGGTGGGTGCTAAATAGTAGATACTTACGTACATGAAGATGGCAACGATAGAAACTAGGGACTACAAGAGTGAGGAGGGACAGGGAAAGGTTTGAAAAACTATTGAGTGCTATGCTCAATACATGGGTAACAGGATCATGTATATCCCTAACCTCAGCATCACACAATATTCCCAGGTAACAAATCTACACATGTACCCCTAAAAGGGAAGATCTAAAAGTTAAAGAAAAACAAAAATATCTAAAACTATTTTTAAAATAGAGCATAAATCCCATAAACCTGCATAGAAAACATGTTACAATACACACATTCATCTGAAATTAATAATTACACCTAGGCTTGTATCTGTCAGTAATTGTTTATGGAGCCTTGCTCAAATTACCCAAATTAACTTCAATCATTAGAGAGTGCAGTTAATAACAACATCCCAGTATACATCCTGTATTTGATAAATATAAGATATTCAATAAGTATTAACACAGTAATATTACCCCAAAAAAGAATCTACTAGTTCTTTTTCTCCCAAATGTATTTCCAGGGAAAGCATTGACCCTGAGAAGTCTTGGACAAAGTTAACATTAACAAACGAATCCCAGTTTTGTACAGTTACCTTGCCTCCTCCATACAAATGTTCTTCCTGCTTTACGTGCCTGTTCTCCAGTCTTTTGCCCCTCCTCTAAACCATTCCACATCCTCCTCTTTGCTCACAACTCCCTGTCTCTTCATTCTTCCTTACCCAGCATCCATTTTGAATGATAGCTCTAATACAGAATCAGGAATTAAAATGGAAAAACTACTATTAAAGAGTGAGAGAGATTAAAAGCCTCCACGTGGCCACGTGGTTCACTATTATCTCATCTTAAGTCAAATATTGACTGATGTTAAGAAATGCAAAGTATCATCAATGCAAGGATCCAGTTGCTTACAAAATCAGTATCATTATTTTAGTTACCCTCAAATCATGCATATCTCAAAATATAATTTGAGTAGGAAGAAATCACTTAATTTTTTAACATTTATTGACTCATTACATTCCAGATCCTGTTATGAGCACTTTACATGTATAAATACAGAAATACTTAAAATCAAGATGTTTTTAAACTAACATTTTTCTATAATTATTGATGCATAATTTATCACCTTCATTGATGTCTTATTTTTCATGTTTATTTATAAATTTTGTGTAAAACATACGAAAAGAGGTGTGAACTTTGCAACTAAAATAACTCATTATTAAATATCAAAATCAGGTTCATTATATATACACATGGCAGGAAACAGGGAGTGCCTCAAATTACCATTTTGTATTTCACATATATCAAAAACCTACTGAAATATACTAAATTGATGTCAAATTAATGAATGTATTGGCTATCTAGTGTTATCAGCAGATATTATGAACCAAAAGCAATGTGCTAAAGAAAAGAATAAAAGATATATTTATAAAAGAGCTTGATGTTCTAAAATGAGATTCTGGGAACATATCCAGGCTCCTTTTCTCTATTCAGGTATTTGACTCAAGTAAATTGTGACAAGAGTATAGGAGTATATACTCAAATAATGATCAGTTCATGTATTTCTCAGACTTCTACTGTCAGCACTATAATCACAGATCATTTTTACAAAAGCTAGAAAACTGTGTGAAGTCTATGTCTTCACAAAAGTAAATGTCTAGCAGCAAACCCACTTTAAAATAAGTTTGTATCCAGTCACAAAGTTGCATACTGGGTATGCAAAGGGTTGTCCTTTCTTGAATTTTTATTTTTTTAATTTTTCCATAAGTTATTGGAGTCCAGGTGGTATTTGATTACATACGTTCTTTAGTGGTGATTTGTGAGATTTTGGTGTACCCATTACCCAAGCAGTATACACCGCACCATATTTGTAGTCTTTTATCCCTCACCACTCTCCCACTCTTTCCCCCAAGTCTCCAAAATCCATTGTATCATTCTTATTTAGGGTTGTCCTTTTTAACATACTTTCTAAAATTAAGACAAAATTTGTGAAACAGTAGTTGTCATGACACTGGACTTCAGGTAGAGATGGAAAACAAAGGAGGTGAGCACTATGATTGCTCTAGCTCACTGCCTTGAGGGAGTTTCCAAGCAGTGGCAGAAAAAAAAATGGAGAAAACTAGGCAGAGCCAGGTAGAGTACTTGAGATGAGGAGACAGGGTTGATAGTCCACAGAAAATGGAGTTCTGGAGAGGAGATTGCTGCACAGGAGGGAACTCCAGAAATCTTCAGAGGGTGCTTTGAATCAGCATCTCACTAATCAGAACATCTGTGTAAAAAACCATATGGGTCTAGGGATTAGAAGAAACATTATCTGGCTCTCACAGGCAAGAAATCATACCTGCTTCCATTAGCCAGACAAAAAAGCAAAACAAAACAAAAAATAAACCTTATTTTCATGGGGCACTGAGTACTCAGAAAGGACTTGCATCCATAGTGGGGAATAATTAGCCCTAGATTGAACACTTTTCTTGTCCCACCTAATAAATCTTAAAGACAGAACTCAAAAGGACGAACTGATTCCAAGTAACTTAATTGTATTCCAGAACAAAGCTCAGGAATACTTGTAGGAGTACAAAAGTATCTAGCACCCAAAATAAGGTAAAATGTACAGTGTTTCTCATCCAATCAAAGACTTCTAGGCATGCAAAAAAGCAGAAAAATATGACTCATGAAGAGGGGTAAAAATCAATAAAAAAACTGAGAACTGATGCATATGTTACAATTAATACACAGAAACATTAAAACAGTTATTATGTTTAGAAAGTTAAACAGAGATGTAGAAGAGTTTTTCTTTTTAAGACCCAAATAAGAGTACAAAAACACCCAGCATCCACACCTGACAATGTACATTTTACAATGCCTGGCATCCAACCAAAAATTACTAGGCATGGAAAGAAGCAGAAAACTGTGACCATAATAAAGACATAATTCAATTAATTGATATCAACCAATAACAGAGATGTTGAGTTAGCACACAAGAACAATACCATTATAACTCTACATATATTCAAAAGTTAGATTGAGACATGGAAGACATACAAAAGGCACAAATCAAACCTCTAGAGATAAAAACTCCTATGTCTGAGATGCATACTACACTGGATAGGATGAGCAGGAGGACAGATATTGCAAAGAAAATGATTAGTGAATATGAACAGATAGTAATAAAAAGCAATTCAAAATAAAACAAAGAAAAAATATAATTGTTTTTTAAAAGGAACAGAGTATCAAGGATGTTGGGCAATTTTAAAGCAGTCAAATATACATGAAATGATGTTCTACAAGGATAGGGATGATGGACACAGAAAACACATTTCTTTTTTGTTTAAAAATATATATATATTTATATTTATTATGCATTCTTAGGTTTATATATTTTTAATGTTTACATATATTTTCTAGGAAACATAGTAAAGTGTTTTTTTTTTTTTATTATTATACTTTAAGTTCTAGGGTACATGTGCATAACGTGCAGGTTTGTTACATATGTATACATGTGCCATGTTGGTGTGCTGCACCCATCAACTCGTCAGCACCCATCAATTCATCATTTATATCAGGTATAACTCCCCAATGCAATCCCTCCCCCCTCCCCCCTCCCCATGATAGGCCCCATTGTGTGATGTTCCCCTTCCCGAGTCCAAGTGAGCTCATTGTTCAGTTCCCACCTATGAGTGAGAACATCCGGTGTTTGGTTTTCTCTTCTTGTGATAGTTTGCTAAGAATGATGGTTTCCAGCTGCATCCATGTCCCTACAAAGGACGCAAACTCATCCTTTTTTATGGCTGCATAGTATTCCATGGTGTATATGTGCCACATTTTCTTAATCCAGTCTGTCACTGATGGACATTTGGGCTGATTCCAAGTCTTTGCTATTGTGAATAGTGCCGCAATAAACATACGTGTGCATGTGTCTTTGTAGTAGCATAATTTATAATCCTTTGGGTATATACCCAGTAGTGGGATGGCTGGGTCATATGGTACATCTAGTTCTAGATCCTTGAGGAATTGCCATACTGTTTTCCATAATGGTTGAACTAGTTTACAATCCCACCAACAGTGTAAAAGTGTTCCTATTTCTCCACATCCTCTCCAACACCTGTTGTTTCCTGATTTTTTAATGATTGCCATTCTAACTGGTGTGAGATGGTATCTCATTGTGGTTTTGATTTGCATTTCTCTGATGGCCAGTGATGATGAGCATTTTTTCATGTGTCTGTTGGCCGCATAAATGTCTTCTTTTGAGAAATGTCTGTTCATATCCTTTCCCCACTTTTTGATGGGGTTGTTTTTTTCTTGTATATTTGTTTGAGTTCATTGTAGATTCTGGAAATTAGCCCTTTGTCAGATGAGTAGATTGCAAAAATTTTCTCCCATTCTGTAGGTTGCCTGTTCACTCTGATGGTAGTTTCTTTTGCTGTGCAGAAGCTCTTTAGTTTAATGAGATCCCATTTGTCAATTTTGGCTTTTGCTGCCGTTGCTTTTGGTGTTTTAGACATGAAGTCCTTGCCCATGCCTATGTCCTGAATGGTACTACCTAGATTTTCTTCTAGGGTTTTTATGGTATTAGGTCTAACATTTAAGTCTCTAATCCATCTTGAATTAATCTTCGTATAAGGAGTAAGGAAAGGATCCAGTTTCAGCTTTCTACTTATGGCTAGCCAATTTTCCCAGCACCATTTATTAAATAGGGAATCCTTTCCCCATTTCTTGTTTTTCTCAGGTTTGTCAAAGATCAGATGGTTGTAGATGTGTGGCATTATTTCTGAAGGCTCCGTTCTGTTCCATTGGTCTCTATCTCTGTTTTGGTACCAGTACC